>NC_091465.1:3304188-3374188 GCF_027789765.1 Dendropsophus ebraccatus | reverse complement strand
GGGGGCGGTGCATGAGAGAAGGAGGGCCTGGAGGAAGACCTGGGGGAGGTGCATGAGAGAAGGAGGGCCTGGAGGAAGATCCGGGGATGGGGCATGAGAGAAGGAGGGCCTGGAGGAAGACCTGGGGGCGGTGCATGAGAGAAGGAGGGCCTGGAGGAAGACCCGGGGATGGGGCATGAGAGGAGGGCCTGGAGGAAGACCTGGGGGTAGTGCATGAGAGAAGGAGGGCCTGGAGGAAGACCTGGGGGTGGTGCATGAGAGAAGGAGGGCCTGGAGGAAGACCTGGGGGTAGTGCATGAGAGAAGGAGGGCCTGGAGGAAGACCCGGGGATGGGGCATGAGAGGATGGCCTGGAGGAAGACCTGGGGGTAGTGCATGAGAGAAGGAGGGCCTGGAGGAAGACCTGGGGGCGGTGCTTGAGAGAAGGAGGGCCTGGAGGAAGACCTGGGGGCGGTGTATAGAGGAGGGCCTGGAGGAAGACCTGGGGGCGGTGCATAGGAGAAGGAGAGCCTGGAGGGAGACCCGGGGGTAGTGCATAGGAGAAGGAGGCCCTGGAGGAAGTCCCGAAGCAATGCATGAGAGGAGGGCCTGAAGGAATACCTGGGGGGGTGCATGAGAGAAAGAGGGCCTGAAGCAAGAGGACCTGGGGGAGGTGCATGAGAGGAGGAGGGCTTGGAGGAAGACTCAAGGCAGTGCATGAGAGGAGGAGAACTTGGAGGAAGACCCGGGCAGTGCTTGAAAAAAGGAGGGCCTGGAGGAAGACCTGGTGGGCGCTGCAGGCCTAATGAACGGACACTCCAGGCCCCACCCCTTTGACACTGCACCACTGGATCCCCTCAGACACCAGGACACCAGTGTCACTTCTTCTGGGTCTCCAGAAGCCCTCAGGCCACAGGACATCAGTTTTATTTCTTCTCCGGCCCCCTCAGGCCCCAGGACCTCAGTGCCACTTCTTCTGTGTCTCTGGACCCCCTCAGGCCCCCAGTGTCACTTTTTCTGGGTCTCTGGACCCCCTCAGGCACCAGGACCCCAGTGAAACTCCTGGCCGTGCTCCCCCTTAGTTCTGCCCCAGTATGAATTGAATTATATTCAGCAGAAATCAGATCCCCGAGCAGTGAAGAGAAACTTTTTTCTTTTCTTTTATCCGGAACAAATACATTCTTGAAGTGAATTTCAAGTGTCCATGGATCACTCTTTAAATAATTGGTTTTCTTTTAGTTTGTGTCTAAAGATGAGGAGCTGAGAGGAGCGATAGATGCCATCTAATACGGGATTGAGCTGGAAAGGCCGGGCGGCGGGATGGAAGTGTATTATCAGCGAGTCATTATAGAGAGGGTGAATGATGTCGACCAGGACTCCAATCATTTCCATGTGCACCTGGAAGGAGACGTGAAGTGCCAGATCTATTTATTAAAGATGACAATGGTGTCTTCCTGCAGCTTGCCGCCACAACAAAGCGCTTCACCGCTAGTTATCGACTTACAACCGGGAAGTGAAGTACGCTCAGGAAAATTGCCTGATTTATTGTGGATTTGGTGGAATACCCTGTGGATTCCTACTGCCACATATCAGCAATTACCGTACTCATGCTGAGATCCATGCAATGGTGAACCGCAAGGAGAGGAGGCCTCATAGCAGAGAGGAAATTCGCCATTATGGTCGGGGTCTGTCATCCAGGACACAAGGCCCGAGGTCTGTCATCCAGGACACAAGGCCCGGGGTCTGTCATCCAGGACACAAGGCCCGGGGTCTGTCATCCAGGACACAAGGCCCGGGGTCTGTCATCCAGGACACAAGGCCCGGGGTCTGTCATCCAGGACACAAGGCCCGGGGTCTGTCATCCAGGACACAAGGCCCGGGGTCTGTCATCCAGGACACAAGGCCCGAGGTCTGTCATCCAGGACACAAGGCCCGGGGTCTGTCATCCAGGACACAAGGCCCGGGGTCTGTCATCCAGGACACAAGGCCCGGGGTCTGTCATCCAGGACACAAGGCCCGGGGTCTGTCATCCAGGACACAAGGCCCAGGGTCTGTCATCCAGGACACAAGGCCCGGGGTCTGTCATCCAGGACACAAGGCCCAGGGTCTGTCATCCAGGACACAAGGCCCGGGGTCTGTCATCCAGGACACAAGGCCCGAGGTCTGTCATCCAGGACACAAGGCCCAGGGTCTGTCATCCAGGACACAAGGCCCGGGGTCTGTCATCCAGGACACAAGGCCCGGGGTCTGTCATCCAGGACACAAGGCCCGGGGTCTGTCATCCAGGACACAAGGCCCGGGGTCTGTCATCCAGGACACAAGGCCCGGGGTCTGTCATCCAGGACACAAGGCCCGAGGTCTGTCATCCAGGACACAAGGCCCGGGGTCTGTCATCCAGGACACAAGGCCCGGGGTCTGTCATCCAGGACACAAGGCCCGGGGTCTGTCATCCAGGACACAAGGCCCGGGGTCTGTCATCCAGGACACAAGGCCCGGGGTCTGTCATCCAGGACACAAGGCCCGGGGTCTGTCATCCAGGACACAAGGCCCGGGGTCTGTCATCCAGGACACAAGGCCCGGGGTCTGTCATCCAGGACACAAGGCCCGGGGTCTGTCATCCAGGACACAAGGCCCGGGGTCTGTCATCCAGGACACAAGGCCCGGGGTCTGTCATCCAGGACACAAGGCCCGGGGTCTGTCATCCAGGACACAAGGCCCGGGGTCTGTCATCCAGGACACAAGGCCCGGGGTCTGTCATCCAGGACACAAGGCCCGGGGTCTGTCATCCAGGACACAAGGCCCGGGGTCTGTCATCCAGGACACAAGGCCCGGGGTCTGTCATCCAGGACACAAGGCCCGGGGTCTGTCATCCAGGACACAAGGCCCGGGGTCTGTCATCCAGGACACAAGGCCCGGGGTCTGTCATCCAGGACACAAGGCCCGAGGTCTGTCATCCAGGACACAAGGCCCGAGGTCTGTCATCCAGGACACAAGGCCCGGGGTCTGTCACTTAGGACACAAGGCCCGGGGTCTGTCATCCAGGACACAAGGCCCAGGGTCTGTCTTCCCCTTTTTGTCCCTGTCCAGATGCCGGACCCGTTCTTCTTGACAATGTTTTTTCCCCAGAGAGTCCTCTGCAGGTTCTCACCAGTAGAGCAGAAATAAGCAGCCAGGACTGGGCCTCCATATATTATCAATTTTCCTTTCACCACACTATATATGATGTTCCACATATGAACTCCGCTCTAAATCCGACTCCCGTTATCTTTAATGGAAATCTGAGGTTCATACTATAAACTTATTCCAATGCAAATTAAAAAATCTGAAAAATAAATTAGTAAGGCGTCTTGTATTAAAGTTTTTCAGTGCAGTAAACTGTAAATTGTATTAATGGGGTGCATAGGGCTAATCCAAAACTGTAACAATAGTGGGCTGTGTGCCAATGGTGGGCTACAGGGGGGGGCTCCTGCCGTGCACTGGAAAATGAGAGTCGTAGTGGTGAGCAGAGATGGAGAATCGGTGCGGAATATTGACAGACAACACTGCTGCAAAACAACTTTGCTCTTTGCTCCTGCAAGACAACCCCCGCTTTATCTCCGGGAGAAAACCCCCGCTTTATCTCTGGGAGACAACACCCACTTTATCTCCGGGAGACAACCCCCACTTTATCTCCGGGAGAAAACCCCCGCTTTATCTCTGGGAGACAACCCCCACTTTATCTCCGGGAGAAAACCCCCGCTTTATCTCTGGGAGACAACACCCACTTTATCTCCGGGAGACAACCCCCACTTTATCTCTGGGAGACAACACCCACTTTATCTCTGGGAGACAACCCCCGCTTTATCTCCGGGAGACAACCCCCGCTTTATCTCTGGGAGACAACCCCCGCTTTATCTCTGGGAGACAACACCCACTTTACTTCTGCAAAACAACACCCGATTTACTTCTGTAATACAACACCTGCTTCACTTCTGCGAGACAAAACTTGCTTTCCTTCCGCGAGACAACAACCACCTTGCTTCCGGGAGACAACACTTGCTTTACTTCCCGCAGACAATACCGGCTATACTTCCGGGAGACAACACTTGCTTTACTTCCCGCAGACAATACCGGCTATACTTCCGGGAGACAACACCCACTTTACTTTCAACTTCTTGCGATACAACCCTGCAGGTTTCTTCATAGGGCAGAGTACATTGTAGTCTCATACTCTTCACACTCCATCAAATATATCAAAACAGCTGTCTGTGGATGGATACCTTGCTGAGGTGGTTTCTTTAAATGGAGATGGCCCTTGGCTTGGTTGTTCCTTCCCGGAGGAAAGTCTGGCTAGCTCACTGAGGTGTCTCCGCAGTACTTTTGCACTAGATCAAATAGCAAACAGATATTATTGGCTAGAACAGGGTTAAAGTTACTCCCAGTCCCTATAAAGGGGCCCAGGCTGCTATTGTGGCAGGCTCCTGAGAGGACACTCCTGTTACTTGTAATTCCTCTTAGTCTTCCTCTTATAAGTATAGCTATAACAGCTGTACTTACTGTATCCAGGTCCAGTCTCCTGAGGGCTGCTATATAACAGCTGTACTTACTGTATCCAGGTCCAGTCTCCTGAAGGCTGCTATATAACAGCTATACTTACTGTATCCAGGTCCAGTCTCCTGAAGGAAGCTATAACAGCTGTACTTACTGTATCCAGGTCCAGTCTCCTGAGGGCTGCTATATAACAGCTACACTTACTGTATCCAGGTCCAGTCTCCTGAGGGCTGCTATATAACAGCTACAGTTACTGTATCCAGGTCCAGTCTCCTGAAGGCTGCTATATAACAGCTATACTTACTGTATCCAGGTCCAGTCTCCTGAAGGTAGCCATATAACAGCTATACTTACTGTATCCAGGTCCGGTCTCCTGAAGGCTGCTATATAACAGCTGTACTTACTGTATCCAGGTCCAGTCTCCTGAAGGCTGCTATATAACAGCTATACTTACTATATCCAGGTCCAGTCTCCTGAAGGCTGCTATATAACAGCTACACTTACTGTATCCAGGTCCAGTCTCCTGAGGGCTGCTATATAACAGCTACAGTTACTGTATCCAGGTCCAGTCTCCTGAAGGCTGCTATATAACAGCTATACTTACTGTATCCAGGTCCAGTCTCCTGAAGGTAGCCATATAACAGCTATACTTACTGTATCCAGGTCCGGTCTCCTGAAGGCTGCTATATAACAGCTGTACTTACTGTATCCAGGTCCAGTCTCCTGAAGGCAGCTATATAACAGCTATACTTACTGTATATCCAGGTCCAGTCTCCTGAAGGCTGCTATATAACAGCTATACTTACTGTATCCAGGTCCAGTCTCCTGAAGGCAGCTATAACAGCTGTACTTACTGTATCCAGGTCCAGTCTCCTGAAGGCAGCTATATAACAGCTACACTTACTGTATCCAGGTCCAGTCTCTTGAAGGCAGCTATATAGCAGCTATACTTACTGTATCCAGGTCCAGTCTCCTGAAGGTTGCTATATAGCAGATATACTTACTATATCCAGGTCCAGTCTCCTGAAGGCTGCTATATAACAGCTATACTTACTGTATCCAGGTCCAGTCTCCTGCAGGCTGCTATAACAGCTATACTTACTGTATCCAGGTCCACTTTAAAATCCAACCAAAAATTAATATTATTTCACTTAAACTGGAATGTTCCTTTAAGAAGAAATCGAAGAAACCGACATCAGGATAAAACTCTCCTGACAATAGAGAGCGGTGAGGGGGGAGACGATGGGCGCTCAGATATGTCTCCTGCAACTCAATCTACAACTGGAAACGATTGATCATCTCTGTCCCGGCTGTGGGTGAATAATACCGGTCCGGCCACGGCGGGAAGATGAAGGTTTAATGCCCTTCGGAAAGAGGATTTATGTTCCCCGAGTTATCGCTGTAACACAACAAGTGTTATTGTCTCATCCGTCAGAATAGTCCAGAAAGTCATGATCCTGATAGATGACACACGGTGCAACGTGATACCGGGCGGACATCACCGGATCTCAGGAGCGTCAAGTGGGGTATTATTATATAGTAGAGGGACCTAGAACCCTAGAACCCCCTTTCACATCTCAGGGACTATTGTCAGGATTGCTGTCAGCAGAAGACGAGGTCTCTAAGCAGAAGCTGCAGTCAGGAATCACAGATGGGTTTGCTGTGCCGGAGAGGTAATTGACTCCTGGCTTCTGGAGAAGTTGGATGCAGCTCTAAGGTATTCTGGAAAACATATACACAGCCATTGGCTGCACCCACCACGACTCCCTAGGGTTGCATCCAACTTGCCCAGATGCCAGGAGTCAAATGCTGCACATTCGGGTTCAGATGAAGCCAAGTGTGCTCGGCTTAAATCCGCTGTCCTATGAAGAGGCTCTCAGAGGCTACTTTCGGGCAGTGTACGTCTTGGTGGTGCGATGCCCTGGCCCCTAGGGGCCACTCCGCAGTATAGATGGTGCTGACAGGCAGGAACCGGGGCAGCTGTAGGATAATGTAGTCACGGTGTAGGCACGAGGGTGATACAGCTGGAAGCCGGGCTCCTGACCATGCGGGAATACTGGGCATGCGATTCCTCGTTGTCCTTAGTCAGGGCACCAATTATCACACCAATGCCAAGGTTCAGAAACAACGGTAGTTGTATATTTATTGTCACGGTGGTAACTAGTAGCAACAGTCTCTCCGGATGCAACCGGGAATAAGGCAATCCTGAATAAAGCAGAATAATGGGTGATGCTGCAATAGGCTGTGAGAGTAGCGTGCTGAATGATGGGAGTAGTAGTGATACTGAGGATAAGATGCTGGGTGGAATGAGACTTGAATAAAATACTTGCTGTTGATGATTTGAGAAGATGATGATGAGATGAACTGAGGAATGGCTGAAGAATCGACACCCAGATGAGAATCTTGAGACTTGAGACAGGAACACAGCCAGCGGACTGGAGCAGCAGAGCACACAGAGGCCTCTCTCTTAGCAGGGAGAGAGGACAAAACCACAACTTGTCTCCTGAAGGTGGAGGACAAGACTGCAGTAGCACAGGAAGTCACATGGTAACCCCAGCCAAATGCTCGATGACCATTGGTGTTACCATGGAAGCAGGGCACAGTCACGTGACATCCAGCCATTGCATCATCACACCATTAGGCATATACAGAGAAATATACATGAGAAGTACCATCCTTGAACACTAGGAGGCGACATAATACCATTAGAGACTGATACCTGAATATACATGCAATAAATGACTGGAATGGCAGACCTGAATACTGCAGGGGTGACACAATACACACAGTTTGCCGTGGGCCATAGCTTTCCAGAACAGAACTGGTTATAATAAAAATATGAGCATAAGAAGGGCTGTTCTGGGACACTGCAGTGGGAGATTAGTGTCTAGTGACTAGTGATTACGTCCTTGTCCAGTCTACTGATTTTGAGAGGGGGCCTGAGAGAAGCCGGACATCTTGTTGTTGATGATCCCAATGTCCCGTATCTCCGACGTCCTGACCATAATGTGAACCTAAGTCTGATGTTATCCGGCTGCTATTGCATCACTGTGAGGCCAATATTCCAGTATGTAACACTTTTTTTCGGCACACGTTACACTCCCAGGAACACCCACTTTTAGTTATATTTGCATAAGCCCCACCCCTTTGTTGGGACAACCCAAAGGTACACAGGACGGCTGGGAGATATATATGGTATACGACCGCTAACACATACACAGTGCTGGTTGTCTTGCCTGGCGCCCTGGTCTACGCAGACCCTGCACCCCGTCGCCATCACGAGGCGCCCCCGATTGCCGTTATACGCTGTTTACAATCATCTCGCCTTCTCTCTGTTTACAGGAACCATAATAAGGAGTGAATTAACCTCGCGGCCCCTCTATGATCATCTCCAGACTGTTTCCCATTGCAGAGTATCTCAGATTGCCAGTATGGGTAATAAATCTGCAATTATCAAATTCCATGCGGCAGCGGCTCTAATAGCGCGCCATTGTTTTCCTGGCGATCTGCAATGCCTCATGTTAATGGCTAATAACGTATCACCGGCAAATGGCTAATTGTGAAGCTGGAAATAACAGAGCCACAATTAAGATGGTTGACCCAGAAAGAAAGTAGGATCAGCTCATCAAAACTAATTTGCGCTGAAGGATGTACACGACTGGAGAACACTAAAGATGCTGATCACATCGTTCCCAGATAAAGTGATAGATACAGAGCAACTTCACGCCGCGCGAAAACACCACCGCCGCCGCCGCTCTATGCAAATGCTCCACTTGACCTCCGCGACACCATCTTTAATCTTGTAAGAGCACAGATTTCGGTGAAATTAACCCCAATTTAAACAGGCGACTCGGCAGAAGGAGACGGAGATAATGAATCTGAAGTTACATGCGGCCGACATGGAGGACGGTAATTAAGAGCCAGAGTTGAAATAGATACATTGGTTTCTGATTAGTGGTAACAAGGGCCGGAGACGTCAGCTGGGGTCATGTGCGAGAAGAGGCGACCTGTCATAAGGACACCGAGCTCCTGATTTAAAGGATTAGAAAAATACGGCCGTGTGTTTCGGTTTTTGTATGGGCTGGGTCTGGTATTGCAGCTCAACTCTAAGGGCCCTATTACATGGGAAGATTATCGTGCAAATTAACGTTATATCGTTCAAATCGTGTAAAAGCAGCAAAGATCAAGCAACCAACAAGAAATCATTCATCGTTCGCCTGGTGCTGACACCGTAATCCTCGCGCAGGGAGTGTAGCTGAGTGGGTCTGGGGTCACTTGGGCACTTGTCACGGTAGCTGGAGTGGTGTAGGACCCAACCCGGACAGTCTGGCACCTCACTGGCACAGAAAAGGAGATTAACCCAAGTGACAGATGTGTGTGCGATAGCAATAGGAAGTTAGACCCTCCCCCCCCCCACCTATATAAGGTTAGTTAGTTCCAGGGGCGGAACTAGAGCCATAGCAGCCATAGCGGGTGCTATAGGGCCCACCTCATCAGGGCCCCGGTGCCCTGCTTAGCCCTGTAATGTCCCTGGTTGGCCATTCAGAACTTTTGTACTGTTTCTAGCTAACCAGGGATGGTGTGTACTGTACCCAGCGAAAAACACAAACCCTACCAGCCAATGTCCCCATATAGTGCCCCACATAGTAGCCAATGTCCCCATATAGTGCCCCACATAGTAGTCAATGCATCATATAGTGCCCCACATAGTAGCCAATGCCCCCATATAGTGCCCCACATAGTAGTCAATGCCTCATATAGTGCCCCACATAGTAGCCAATGCCCCCATATAGTGCCCCACATAGTAGCCAATCCCCCCATATAGTGCCCCACATAGTAGCCAATGCCCCATATAGTGCCCCACATAGTAGCCAATCCCCCATATAGTCCCCACATAGTAGCCAATCCCCCATATAGTGCCCCACATAGTAGCAAATCCCCCATATAGTGCCCCACATAGTAGCCAACCCCCCATATAACGCCCCACATAGTAGCCAATGCCCCATATAGTGCCCACATAGTAGCCAATGCCCCATATAGTGCCCCACATAGTAGCCAATCCCCCATATAGTGCCCCACATAGTAGCCAATGCCCCCATATAGTGCCCCACATAGTAGCCAATCCCCCCATATAATGCCCCACATAGTAGCCAATGCCCCATATAGTGCCCCACATAGTAGCCAATCCCCCCATATAGTGCCCCATATAGTAGCCAATGCCCCATATAGTGCCCCACATAGTAGCCAATCCCCCCATATAGTGCCCACATAGTAGCCAATCCCCCCATATAGTGCCCACATAGTAGCCAATCCCCATATAGTGCCCCACATAGTAGCCAATCCCCATATAGTGCCCCATATAGTAGCCAATCCCCCATATAGTGCCCCACATAGTAGCCAATGCCCCCATATAGTGCCCCACATAGTAGCCAATCCCCCCATATAGTGCCCCACATAGTAGCCAATGCCCCATATAGTGCCCACATAGTAGCCAATCCCCCATATAGTGCCCACATAGTAGCCAATCCCCCATATAGTGCCCCACATAGTAGCCAATCCCCCATATAGTGCCCCACATAGTAGCCAACCCCCCATATAACGCCCCACATAGTAGCCAATGCCCCATATAGTGCCCACATTGTAGCCAATGCCCCATAAAGCGCCCCACATAGTAGCCAATCCCCCATATAGTGCCCCACATAGTAGCCAATGCCCCATATAGTGCCCCACATAGTAGCCAATGCCCCCATATAGTGCCCCACATAGTAGCCAATCCCCCCATATAGTGCCCCACATAGTAGCCAATGCCCCATATAGTGCCCACATAGTAGCCAATCCCCCATATAGTGCCCACATAGTAGCCAATCCCCCATATAGTGCCCCACATAGTAGCCAATCCCCCATATAGTGCCCCACATAGTAGCCAACCCCCCATATAACGCCCCACATAGTAGCCAATGCCCCATATAGTGCCCACATTGTAGCCAATGCCCCATAAAGCGCCCCACATAGTAGCCAATCCCCCATATAGTGCCCCACATAGTAGCCAATGCCCCATATAGTGCCCACATTGTAGCCAATGCCCCATAAAGCGCCCCACATAGTAGCCAATGCCCCATATAGTGCCCCACATAGTAGCCAATGCCCCATATAGTGCCCACATAGTAGCCAATGCCCCCAAATATGCCCCACATAGTAGCCAATGACTCCCATA
Organism: Dendropsophus ebraccatus; assembly: GCF_027789765.1. Lineage (NCBI taxonomy): Eukaryota > Metazoa > Chordata > Amphibia > Anura > Hylidae > Dendropsophus > Dendropsophus ebraccatus. Next base: position 3,363,466 of record NC_091465.1, on the reverse strand, counting down.
TATGCCCCACATAGTAGCCAATCCCCCATATAGTGCCCCACATAGTAGCCAATCCCCCATATAGTGCCCCACATAGTAGCCAACCCCCCATATAACGCCCCACATAGTAGCCAATGCCCCATATAGTGCCCACATAGTAGCCAATGCCCCATATAGTACCCACATTGTAGCCAATGCCCCATATAGTGCCCCACATAGTAGCCAATCCCCCCATATAGTGCCCCACATAGTAGCCAATCCCCCATATAGTGCCCCACATAGTAGCCAATGCCCCATATAGTGCCCACATAGTAGCCAATGCCCCCATATAGTGCCCCACATAGTAGCCAATGCCCCATATAGTGCCCCACATAGTAGCCAATGCCCCCATATAGTGCCCCACATAGTAGCCAATGCCCCATATAATGCCCACATAGTAGCCAATGACCCCCATATAGTGCCCCACATAGTAGCCAATGCCCCATATAGTGCCCCACATAGTAGCCAATGCCCCCATATAGTGCCCCACATAGTAGCCAATGCCCCCCATATAGTGCCCCACATAGTAGCCAATGCCCCCCATATAGTACCCACATAGTATCCAATGCCCCATATAGTGCCCCACATAGTAGCCAATCCCCCCATATAGTGCCCCACATAGTAGCCAATGCCCCCCATATAGTACCCACATAGTATCCAATGCCCCATATAGTGCCCCACATAGTAGCCAATCCCCCCATATAGTGCCCCACATAGTAGCCAATGCCCCATATAGTGCCCACATAGTAGCTAATGCCCCATATAGTGCCCCACATAGTAGCCAATGCCCCCCATATAGTGCCCACATAGTAGCCAATGCCCCCATATAGTACCCACATTGTAGCCAATGCCCCATATAGTGCCCCACATAGTAGCCAATCCCCCCATAAAGCGCCCCACATAGTAGCCAATCCCCCATATAGTGCCCCACATAGTAGCCAATGCCCCATATAGTGCCCACATAGTAGCCAATCCCTCCATATAGTGCCACACATAGTAGCCAATACCCCCAAATATGCCCCACATAGTAGCCAATGACTCCCATATAGTGCCCCACATAGTAGCCAATGCCCCATATAGTGCCCCACATAGTAGCCAATGCCCCCATATAGTGCCCCACATAGTAGCCAATGCCCCCCATATAGTGCCCCACATAGTAGCCAATGCCCCCATATAGTGCCCCACATAGTATCCAAACCCTAATATAGCGCCCCACATAGTAGCCAATCCCCCCATATAGTGCCCCACATAGTAGCCAATGCCCCCCATATAGTGCCCCACATATTATCCAATCCCCATATAGTGCCCCACATAGTATCCAATCTCCCATATAGTGCCCCACATAGTATCCAATGCCCCATATATCTGCCGGGAGAGGAGCTGCTGGGACCGGCGGACAGGTGAGTTACTGATTTATTGTTTTTTTCGGTCCACATATAATGCGGGACACTGGGTACTGTTCCGGGACCGCGGGACAGCACCCCGAAAACGGGACTGTCCCGCGGAATCCGGGACAGTTGGGAGGTATGCCCATATACTGCATCTATCTCCCGTATACTACCTCTATCTCCCATATACTGCTTCTATCTCCCGTATGCTGCTTCTATCTCCCGTATACTGCCTCTATCTCTGGTATACTGCCTCTATCTCCCGTATGCTGCTTCTATCTCCTGTATACTGCCTCTATCTCTGGTATACTGCTTCTATCTTACATATACAGCTTTTATCGCCTGTATACTGCCTATATCTCCCGTATACTGCCTCTATATCCCGTATACTGCCTGTATCTCCCGTATACTGCCTCTATCTCCCGTATGCTGCCTCTATCTCCCTTATACTGGTTCTATCTCCCGTATACTGCCTCTATCTCCTGTATACTTCTTCTATCTCCCGTATACTGCCTCAATCTCTGGTTTACTGCTTCTATCTTACATATACAGCTTTTATCGCCTGTATACTGCCTATATCTCTCGTATACTGCCTATATCTCCCGTATACTGCCTCTATCTCCCGAATGCTGCCTCTATCTCCCGTATACTGCCTCTATCTCAGGTATACTGCTTCTATCTCCCGTGTACTGCCTCTATCATCTGTATACTGCTTCTATCTCCTGTATACTGCATCTATCTCCCATATACTGATTCTGTCTCCTGTATACTGCATCTATCTACCTACACTGCCTTTATCTCCTGTATACTGCTTCTATCTCCCGTATATTGATTCTATCTCCCGTATATTGCTTCTATCTTCCATATACTACCTCTTTTGCCTGTATACTACCTCTATGTCCCGTATACTACTTCTATCTCCCGTGTACTGCCTCTATCATCCGTATACTGCCTCTATCTCCCGTATACTGCCTCTATCTCCCATATACTGCTTCTATTGCCTGTATACTACTTCTATCTCCTGTATACAGGTAACACAGCGGCCAGTATTATGTTTGGTCTCTTTTTCGCCTTTCGTTGTTGCATCAATGTGAATGATCATGTACCCATCGTCGTGCGTGTTTATGTAAATGATACGTGATACGTGATACATGTGTAATTACCGCCAAACGTGACAGAAGACAAAGGGCGAAACAGAGCGACTTGGCAGGTGTCTTGTGGTGATGCGTGCGGCGCAGCCGTCATCCTTATCAGCTCCCATAGCCGATCACAAGGAGACAGGTTGTCTTCACTGTTTCTATCTATGGAAAATAAAAAAGTATAAAGGAGTATAAAAGAGTACACAGCATCAAATGCAAACCGGGGGCGGGAAACCCCCACACTGACCCCCATCTGTCTCCCCCGATGATAACGGAGAGAAGATGTGTGTGAGCGGCAGATAGGTGACTGTCATCTCTGAGCGCAGATAAACATGTCAAACATGCTCTATAATCCCCGCGCACTATGACGTGAAAGAACGGCCGACCAGACCGGGAAAATAGATAAAATAACATCAATATAACAAACCAGAAGGGATCGCTCCAACGTCTACTATAGATAAGAGTCCAAAACTATTAATTTATTGAAACTATTTATTTAAAAATATCAGGTAAACTTTATTATTATTAAAAAAAAAATTTAGTTATAAAGACAGAGAAGTTATGATAGTGGAGGCCTGGGGGCTGAGACCCTGAGGTGAGGAGAGAGAAGTGTCTGCTGAGGGATGAGGAGAGAGAAGTGTCTGCTGAGAGATGAGGAGAGAGAGGTGTCTGCTGAGGGATGAGGAGAGAGAAGTGTCTGCTGAGAGATGGGGAGAGGGAAGTGTCTGCTGAGGGATGAGGAGAGGGAAGTGTCTACTGAGAGATGAGGAGAGAAAAGTGTCTGCTGAGGGATGAGGAGAGAGAAGTGTCTGCTGAGGGATGAGGAGAGAGAAGTGTCTGCTGAGAGATGAGGAGAGAGAAGTGTCTGCTGAGGGATGAGGAGAGAGAAGTGTCTGCTGAGAGATGAGGAGAGAGAAGTGTATGCTGAGGGATGAGGAGAGAGAAGTGTCTGCTGAGAGATGAGGAGAAGAAAGTGTCTACTGAGGGATGAGGAGAGAGAAGTGTCTGCTGAGGGATGAGGAGAGAGAAGTGTCTGCTGAGAGATGAGGAGAGAGAAGTGTCTGCTGAGGGATGTGGAGAGAGAAGAGCTCTGCTGAGGAATGAGGAGAGAGAAGTGTCTGCTGTGGGATTAGGAGAGAGAAGTGTCTGCTGAGGGATGAGGAGAGAGAAGTGTCTGCTGAGGGATGAAGAGAGAGAAGAGCTCTGCTGAGGGATGAGGAGAGATAAGAGCTCTGCTGAGGAATGAGGAGAGAAGTGTCTGCTGTGGGATTAGGAGAACAAAGTGTCTGCTGAGGGATGAGGAGAGAGAAGTGTCTGCCGAGAGATGAGGAGAGGGAAGTGTCTGCTGAGAGATGAGGAGAGAGAAGTGTCTGCTGAGGGATGAGGAGAGAGAAGTGTCTGCTGAGGGATGAGGAGAGAGAAGTGTCTGCTGAGGGATGAGGAGAGAGAAGTGTCTGCTGAGAGATGAGGAGAGAGAAGTGTCTGCTGAGGGATGAGGAGAGAGAAGTGTCTGCTGAGGGATGAGGAGAGAAAAGTGTCTGCTGAGAGATGAGGAGAGAGAAGTGTCTGCTGAGGGATGAGGAGAGAGAAGTGTCTGCTGAGAGATGAGGAGAGAGAAGTGTCTGCTGAGGGATGAGGAGAGAGAAGTGTCTGCTGAGAGATGAGGAGAGAGAAGTGTATGCTGAGGGATGAGGATAGAGAAGTGTCTGCTGAGAGATGAGGAGAAGAAAGTGTCTACTGAGGGATGAGGAGAGAGAAGTGTCTGCCGAGAGATGAGGAGAGGGAAGTGTCTGCTGAGGGATGAGGAGAGAGAAGTGTCTGCTGAGGGATGAGGAGAGAGAAGTGTCTGCTGAGGGATGAGGAGAGAGAAGTGTCTGCTGAGGGATGAGGAGAGAGAAGTGTCTGCTGAGAGATGAGGAGAGAGAAGTGTCTGCTGAGGGATGAGGAGAGAGAAGTGTCTGCTGAGGGATGAGGAGAGAAAAGTGTCTGCTGAGAGATGAGGAGAGAGAAGTGTCTGCTGAGGGATGAGGAGAGAGAAGTGTCTGCTGAGAGATGAGGAGAGAGAAGTGTCTACTGAGGGATGAGGAGAGAGAAGTGTCTGCTGAGAGATGAGGAGAGGGAAGTGTCTGCTGAAAGATGAGAAGAGAGAAGTGTCTGCTGAGAGATGAGGAGAGAGAAGTGTCTGCTGAGAGATGAGGAGAGAGAAGAGCTCTGCTGAGGGATGTGGAGAGAGAAGTGTCTGCTGAGGGATGAGGAGAGGGAAGTGTCTGCTGAGGGATGAGGAGAGAGAAGTGTCTGCTGAGAGATGAGGAGAGAGAAGTGTCTGATGAGGGATGAGGAGAGAGAAGAGCTCTGCTGATAGATGAGGAGAGAGAAGAGCTCTGCTGAGGGATGAAGAGAGAGAAGAGCTCTGCTGAGGGATGAGGAAAGAGAAGTGTCTGCTGAGAGATGAGGAGAGAGAAGTGTCTGCTGAGGGATGAGGAGAGAGAAGTGTCTGCTGAGGGATGAGGAGAGAGAAGAACTCAGCTGAGAGATGAGGAGAGAGAAGTGTCTACTGAGAGATGAGGAGAGAGAAGAGCTCTGCTGACAGATGAGGAGAGAAAAGTGTCTGCTGAGGGACGAGGAGAGAGAAGTGTCTGCTGAGGGATGAGGTGAGAGAAGAGCTCTGCTGAGAGATGAGGAAAGAGAAGAGCTCTGCTGAGGGAAGAGGAGAGAGAAGAGCTCTGCTGAGGGATGAGGAGAAAGGAGAGATCTGCTGAGGATGAGAAGAGAGAAGTGTAAGATGATGGATGAGGAGAGAGAAGAGCTCTTCTGAGAGATGAGGAGAGAGAAGTTTCTTCTGAGGGATGAGGAGAGAGAAGTGTCTGCTGAGGGATGAGGAGAGAGAAGTGTCTGCTGAGGGATGAGGAGAAAGAAGTGTCTGCTGAGAGATGAGGAGAGAGAAGTGTCTGCTGAGGGATATGGAGAGAGAAGTGTCTGCTAAAGGAGATGAGGAGAGAGAAGTGTCTGCTGAGGGATGAGGAGAGAGAAGAGCTTTGCTGAGAGATGAGGAGAGAGAAAAGCTCTGCTGAGGGATGAGGAGAGAGAAGAGCTCTGTTGAGGGATGAAGAGAGAGAAGAGCTCTGCTGAGGGATGAGGAAAGAGAAGAGCTCTGCTCAGGGATGAAGAGAGATAAGAGGTCTGCTGAGGGATGAGGAGAGAGAAGTGTCTGCTGAGAGATGAGGAGAGAGAAGTGTCTGCTGAAAGATGAGAAGAGAGAAGTGTCTGCTGAGAGATGAGGAGAGAGAAGTGTCTACTGAGAGATGAGGAGAGAGAAGTGTCTGCTGAGGGATGAGGAGAAAGAAGTGTCTGCTGAGAGATGAGGAGAGAGAAGTGTCTGCTGAGGGATGAGGAGAGAGAAGTGTCTGCTGAGAGATGAGGAGAGAGAAGTGTCTGCTGAGGGATGAGGAGAGAGAAGTGTCTGCTGAGGGATGAGGAGAGAGAAGTGTCTGCTGAAAGATGAAAAGGGAGAAGTGTCTGCTGAGGGATGAGGAGACAGAAGTGTCTGCTGGGGGAGTAGGAGAGAGAAGTGTCTGCTGAGGGATGAGGAGACAGAAGTGTCTGCTGAGGGAGTAGGAGAGAGAAGTGTCTGCTGAAAGATGAGAAGAGAGAAGAGCTCTGCTGAGGGATGAGGAGAGAGAAGTGTCTGCTGAGGGAGTAGGAGAGAGAAGTGTCTGCTGAAAGATGAGAAGAGAGAAGAGCTCTGCTGAGAGATGAGGAGAGAGAAGTGTTAGATGATGGATGAGGAGAGAGAAGTGTAAGATGAAATATGAGGATAGAGAAGTGTCTGCTAAGAGATGAGGAGAGAGAAGTGTCTGCTGAGGGATGAGGAGAGAGTAAAATCTGCTGACAGATGAGGAGAGAGAAGTCTCTACTGAGGGATGAGGTGAGAGAATTGTCTGCTGAGAGATGAGAAGAGAAGTGTCTGCTGAGGGATGAGGAACATATATAAAGGTTTCCATCATGTCCTCCCTTTCCCTTCTTCCTCCTGTAACACATATAAAGGTTTCCATCATGTCCCCCCTTTCCCTTCTTCCTCCTGTAACATATATAAAGGTTTCCATCATGTCCCCCCTTTCCCTTCTTCCTCCTGTAACATATATAAAGGTTTCCATCATGTCCCCCCTTTCCCTTCTTCCTCCTGTAACATATATAAAGGTTTCCATCATGTCACTCCTTTTTCTTCTTCCTCCTGTAACATATATGAAGGTTTCCATCATGTTCTCCCTTTCCCTTCTTCCTCCTGTAACATATATAAAGGTTTCCATCATGTCCTCCCTTTCCCTTCTTCCTCCTGTAACATATATAAAGGTTTCCATCATGTCCCCCCTTTCCCTTCTTCCTCCTGTAACATATATAAAGGTTTCCATCATGTCCCCCCTTTCCCTTCTTCCTCCTGTAACATATATAAAGGTTTCCATCATGTCACTCCTTTCTCTTCTTCCTCCTGTAACATATATGAAGGTTTCCATCATGTTCTCCCTTTCCCTTCTTCCTCCTGTAACATATATAAAGGTTTCCATCATGTCACTCCTTTCCCTTCTTCCTCCTGTAACATATATAAAGGTTTCCATCATGTCTTCCCTTTCCCTTCTTCCTCCTGTAACATATATAAAGGTTTCCATCATGTCTTCCCTTTCCCTTCTTCCTCCTGTAACATATATAAAGGTTTCCATCATGTCCTCCTTTCCCTTCTTCCCCCTGTAACATATATAAAGGTTTCCATCATGTCCTTCCTTTCCCTTCTTCCTCCTGTAACATATATAAAGGTTTCTATCATGTCCTCCCTTTCCCTTCTTCCTCCTGTAACATATATAAAGGTTTCCATCATGTCCCCCTTTCCCTTCTTCCTCCTGTAACATATATAAAGGTTTCCATCATGTCCTCCTTTCCCTTCTTCCTCCTGTAACATATATAAAGGTTTCCATCATGTCCCCCCTTTCCCTTCTTCCCTCCTGTAACATATATAAAGGTTTCCATCATGTCTTCCCTTTCCCTTCTTCCCTCCTGTAACATATATAAAGGTTTCCATCATGTCCCCCTTTCCCTTCTTCCTCCTGTAACATATATAAAGGTTTCCATCATGTCCTCCCTTTCCCTTCTTCCTCCTATAACATATATAAAGGTTTCCATCATGTCCTCCCTTTCCCTTCTTCCCCCTGTAACATATATAAAGGTTTCCATCATGTCCTCCCTTTCCCTTCTTCCTCCTGTAACATATATAAAGGTTTCCATCATGTCCTCCCTTTCCCTTCTTCCTCCTGTAACATATATAAAGGTTTCCATCATGTCCTCCCTTTCCCTTCTTCCCTCCTGTAACATATATAAAGGTTTCCATCATGTCCTCCCTTTCCCTTCTTCCTCCTGTAACATATATAAAGGTTTCCATCATGTCCCCCCTTTCCCTTCTTCCTCCTGTAACATATATAAAGGTTTCCATCATGTCCCCCCTTTCCCTTCTTCCTCCTGTAACATATATAAAGGTTTCCATCATGTCACTCCTTTCTCTTCTTCCTCCTGTAACATATATTAAGGTTTCCATCATGTCCCCCCCTTTCCCTTCTTCCTCCTGTAACATATATAAAGGTTTCCATTATGTCCCTCCTTTCCCTTCTTCCTCCTGTAACATATTTAAAGGTTTCCATCATGTCCTCCCTTTCCCTTCTTCCTCCTGTAACATATATAAAGGTTTCCATCATGTCCCCCTTTCCCTTCTTCCTCCTGTAACATATATAAAGGTTTCCAGCATGTCCTCCCTTTCTCTTCCTCGTGTAACATATATAAAGGTTTCCATCATGTCCCTCCTTTCCCTTCTTCCTCCTGTAACATATATAAAGGTTTCCATCATGTCTTCCCTTTTCCTTCTTCCTCCTGTAACATATATAAAGGTTTCCATCATGTCTTCCCTTTCCCTTCTTCCTCCTGTATATATAAAGGTTTCCATCATGTCTTCCCTTTCCCTTCTTCCTCCTGTATATATAAAGTTTTCCATCATGTGCTCATTTTAAGATATATAGTCCGTAGGACATATAGTCAGAGATTTAGATATTTGGAGGGAAAGTTCTCAGCCACTCAACAACTTTGGATGCTGCTGAGGCCGGGGTACCAGGATTTATAGGATTACAAATAGTACAGCTTTTTTTCTAGAAATAGCGCCACTTTTGCTCCTTGGTGGTGTCTGGTATTGCAGCTTATTCCCATGATCTTGCACACCGGCCCATAAAGGGATTAGAAGAATCCTGTTGATTTGTCCTGTGGATTCAGTATAGGAGATTTTGGCACTTCATCGTGGACTGGAGAACCACTGCGCCCAGCAAGCTTTTTGTTGCCATTTTTTGACTCACAAATCCTGGACCGAATAAGCATTTTGCCAAATTACTCTACATCGCCCCTTTAGGCAAAGGATCCTAAGCCAACCCCCCCCCCTTCCCCCATCGGGATTGGGTTTCGTCATAGTTCAGGACTCCTAGCGAACAGATCGTTCATGTGACCAATAACACATTTAGGGTTTTACTTTGTTATTTTTTCTTCGCCCTTCTACCATAGAAGCTTTCTGTAATTTCGGGTCCTTACTATGGCAATGTACGGGTTTTCTCGTAGGAAGAGCTCAGCGATGCCACTTCTAATTTAACAGCCGCTTTCCTGTGACTGATGTATCCATGTCTAAACGATAGAACTCAGAAGGTCAATTGTTAACCTGTGAGCGCGGAAACATCAGGTCGCCGGGCCTCTAATATAGCGCAGAGCTCATTGTCATAACAGAACATGGAAGTGCTGGCGGCTCGGGCGGCCAATTTGTTCCACATCGCTATGTCTGAGGGAAGCGGCGAGGAGCTATGATGGATTCTATTGTTCCTCTAAAGTGAACTTATACATTCATGGAAAGTTCCATTTCCACCATATATCAAAGTAATATTGAAGTTTTAACTATGGATTCCCTCCCTTCCTATAAGAGATGCTTGATTATCATTAGCAAACCAGACAAATGCCAAGAAAAAACCTCTCCTGCTCTGGACAGTTCCTGACATGGACAGAGGTGGCAGCAGAGAGCACTGTGTCAGACTGGAGAGAGTACACCACTTCCTGCAGGACATACAGCAGCTGATAAGTATTGGAAGACTGGAGATTTTTAAATAAAAGTTATTTACTAAATCTGTATAACTCTGCCTTTATAGAGTATAGGATTGCTTCCCAGTTCCCAGTATGGGTAGTTCCTGCCCATTGGACCAGGTGGCACAGTGGCATGGCACCAGGTGGGCACAGAGGTAAGCATAGTCCGCAGTCCAGACTGAGCACTGAAGAGTTTGTAGAAAAGGAGCGCTGGACATGCAGTAAGAAATGGGCCAGAGAGTTTATAGAGCTGGCATAGCTGATTGACCCCTTTAACTGAGATTTGTATGGTGCTGACATGTTTGTCCCATATGGTTTTCTGTCTGGGCCTATATGGTGATATCACTTATTATTGTATGGTTAGGACTTTCCCATAATACTGGAAGCATCACCCCTAATGTGTCCAGCGGACTCTACAGTCCTTAATACATGTGCTCTATGCACCTTCTTTGGTGTGGCATGAGGACGATGACAAGACATGAAGACGATGAGACGACAAGAGGACGATGACACAACAAGAAGACGATGAGACGACATGAGGACGATGACACAACAAGAAGACGATGAGACGACATGAGGACGATGACAAGACATGAAGAAAATCATACAAGAAGACGATGAGACGACATGAGGACGATGACAAGACATGAAGACGATGAGACGACATGAGGACGATGACACAACAAGAAGACGATGAGACGACATGAGGACAATGACACGACATGAAGACGATGAGACGACATGAAGAAAATCATACAACATGAAGACGATGACACGACATGAGGATGATGACATAACAGGAAGATGATGACACGACATTAAAGTGTCACTGTCGTGAAATTTTTTTTTGCAGAAATCAATAGTCCAGGCGATTTTAAGAAACTTTGTAATTGGGTTTATTATCCGAAAAATGCATTTTTATCATGAAAAAGCAGTTTGAAGCTCTCCCCCCTGTCTTCATTGTTCTCCTATGGAGAGAGCTAAAGAAAAGACCAAAACAGGACAACAAAGAGTTAATCTACAAATCCCTCACGGGATATCTCCTGTGACAGTCACCAGTGACCTCCCTGAGCTCGGATTACAGCTGTCACCCAGCTCGGTGCCTGTAATCCTCTGTTCTCTGCTCTCTGCTGCCGGCTAACTCCCTCCTTCCTCCTCCCCCCTCCCCTCTCCATAGAGCAGACAGGGGACGTCTCCTGCAACAAGTCACAATTTTCAGATTTTTCAGAGTGGATGAAAAAGAGGAAGGAGGGGGGGGGGGACCTGGGAAAAGGCTTTTTACATGCAGATAATGGCAGATTTGGCTAATAAACCCAATTACAAAGTTTCTTAAAATCGCCTGGACTATTGATTTCTGCAAAAAAAAAAAAAAATACGACAGTGACTCTTTAAGACGATAACATAACATAAAGACAATGATACAACATGAAGACAATGACAAGATATGAAGAAGATGACAAAACAGTAAGACGATAACATGACATAAAGACGATAACAAGACATGAAGGTGATGACACTACATGAAGACAATGGGGTGACATAGAGATAAGGACAGGACATGACAACATAAGGACGATACGTCGCATCTGATACACAATTGATCTTTGAAGTTTTGAAAAATTTGTTTACGTGTTGAATGTAATGAGGGGTAATGTGCGCGGCCGCCGGTACTGACACGCAGACTGCGAGCTTCCCTTCTAGCGCCTCGTTCCTCCGCAGGATTTACATAAAAATAAAGATATTTCACTGACACCATTTCTATTTATACTGATTCCCAGCACAACACGCTGCCTCCAGTTATTTATTATGCTTTTCACTCGTTGCCAATAACAACCCACAGACGTTCTTCATTTCTCAAACTCTTCTGTTCATTTCCAAGTATAATTGTTCTTCATAATGCATAAAAGAGAAAAGCCCCCAGAACGCACATAACAAGTCTTAAATAGATCCTGGATTAAAAGAAAAAGCAAAGAACTATTGTACAAAAGTGAATTCTTCATGTACAATACAGGAGGAAACCGAAATCACTGGAAATCAGGGCAGAGAACAAGACGTGGAAGACCCAGACCCCACAGGAGGGAGCCGACAAGCAGCCACACCCGAACCCCACAATGGTGCAAGGATGGTGCCAACAATTTATCCTTACCCGAAACCCACAATGATGCCAGGACGGAGCCAACAATCCATCCACACCCAAACCTCACAGTGGTGCCAGGACGGAGCCAACAATCCATCCACACCCAAACCTCACAATATTGCCAGGACGGAGCCAACAATCCATCCACACCCAAACCTCACAATATTGCCAGGACGGAGCCAACAATGCATCCACACCCAAACCTCACAATGGTGCCAGAACGGAGCCAACAATTTATCCTTACCCCAACCTCACAATGGTTCTACGATGGAGCCAACAATCCATCCACACCTGAACCTCACAATGGTGCCAGGACGAAGCCAACAAGCTGCCCACACCTGAACCCCAAAATGGTGCCAGGACAAAGCCAACAAGCCATTCACACCTAAACCCCACAAGGGTGCCAGGATAGAGCCAACAATCTATCCATACCAAAACCTCAAAATAGTGCCAGGACGTTGCCAACAATCCATCCGCAGCTGAACCCCACAATGGTGTTAGGACGGAGCTAACAAGCCTTCCACACCTGAACCTCCCAATGGTGTTAAGTCGAAGCCAACACGCCTTCCACACTCAAACCCCACAATGGTGCGAGGACGGTGCCAAGCAGCCGTCCACACCAGAACGCCACAATGATGCCAGGACGAAGCCAAAAATCCATCCACACCCAAACCTCACAGTGGTGCCAGGATAGAGCCAACAATCCGTCCACACCCAAACCTCACAATGGTACAAGGACAGTGCCAAGCAGCCTTCCACACCCGAACACCACAATGATGCCAGGACGAAGCCAAAAATCCATCCACACCCAAACCTCACAGTGGTGCCAGGATAGAGCCAACAATCTGTCCAAACCTCACAATGGTACAAGGACAGTGCCAAGCAGCCTTCCACACCCGAACCCCACAATGGTGCCAGGACAAAGCCAACAAGCTGCCCACACCTAAATTCCCTAATGGTGCCAGGATGGAGCCAACAATCCATCCACACCTGGACCCCAAAATGGTGCCAGGACAGAGCTAAAAAGCTGGTCCATTAGGGCATGAAGACTTAAAGGAACAGGGTCATCAGAAAAGGACATTTTAATGTTAAAAAGATTTTTAAAGAATTTTTGGTGACATTTTTCTAATTTTCCATTTTTCTATCTAAAACTAAAGCTGAGACTTCCCGGTGTGTCTGTGGTGTGTGATAAGAGGAGGCTGCTGTAAAGTGATCTGTGACACCAGTAGATAGAGGAGGCCATAACAGCTCCCTATGGAATGACCTCTTCACAGGAAGTTTATCTATATTATAAAATAATCCTGATCTTGCAGTTTTCATTCTGTGTCTGCTCAGAGCCCCCTATAGTCCCACCCCTGCTTTGCGCCCCCTATAGTTCTGCCCCTGCTTAGTGACCCCTATACTATTATGCCTGCTTAAAGTCCCCATATAGTCCCACCCCTGCTTAGATACCACTATAGTCCCACCCTTGCAGTTACCCCTATAGTCCCACCCCTGCTTAGCGCCCCGTATAGTCCCACCCCTACTTAGATACCCCTATAGTCTCACCCCTGCTTAGCGCCCCATATAGTCCCACCCCTGCCTAGATACCACTATAGTGCCACACTTGCAGTTACCCCTATAGTCCCACCCCTGCTTAGCACCCCATATAGTCCCACCCCTACTTAGATACTCCTATAGTCCCACCCCTGCTTAGTTACCACTATGGTCCCACCCCTGCTTAGCGCCCCCTATAGTACTCTATTTATCACCGCTTAGTGCTCTAAAAGTTCTCCAAAAATATTTAGGACATCATCAGGGATCATTTCAAATAGAAATGGCGGCTAAGCAGTGGCCGTATCTACCTCGGCCGTCTTTGCTGTAATGTGCAGGAGATGTCACCTGGCAGATTTCAGCCGTCCTTTTCCTTTCACTGAGATGGGAGACAGATCGCTGGGCGTCTGCAGCCGTCTATGGGATCAATCTGTAAAGTTTGTAAATTGCAGGAGACCACACCGACTTTCATAAACTTTTAATGGAAAATATAAATGAGTTAGCGAGTCCGGAAGCGACGCCGCGTAATCAATCACTGGTGTCAGCCGCAGATCTGCCGTAATTCAATATCAGCTCCCATGCTAGCCAAGCTAGCTGCTATGCCGAGACTAACATAGAGGCTGATGTGGTTCAGTGCAAGACAACAGCGGAGGACGGAGGAGCTGCTTCATGATTTACACTCTGAAGCATCGAGACCAGCTGCAAATCTATGGGGTAAAGAGACACAATGCTCAGGGACTCCCCTTACACTGCGGGCTGGGTAGGGTTAATAAGTTATACTATAAAACATGTAAAACATAACAAGTCCCATAAGTATATTCATAACAATGATAAAACCGAAGGCTAATACTGTCGATTTAGTAGGTGCTGGTCAGTGGACGCCATCATCTGGTGTCAGAAAGTGCCAGAGATTGGTAATTTACGTCTATTAAAATCTCCAGTCTTCCAGTACTTATCAGCTGCTGTATGTCCTGCAGGAAGTGGTGTGTTCTCCAGTCTGACACAGTGCTCTCTGCTGCCACCTCTGTCCATGTCAGGAACTGTCCAGAGCAGGAGAGGTTTTCTATGGGGATTTGCTGCTGCTCTGGACAGTTCCTGACATGGTCAGAGGTGGCAGCAGAGAGCACTGTGTCAGACTGGAGAGAATACACCACTTCCTGCAAGACACACAGCAGCTAATAAGTACTGGAAGACTGCAAAGAATATACCATTTCCTGCAGGACATACAGCAGCTGATAAGTACTGGAAGACTGGAGTTTTTTTTTTTATAGACATAAATTACAAATCTATATAACTTTCTCACACCAGTTGATTTGAAAGATTTTTTTTCCGCTGGACTTGCACTTGCAGTGGTTGCAAATGAATTCCTGTTGATTGTAGTAAATGGGGGGTTAAGCTGCAGTAACTCAGCATGGCCACTACACAGTGTATGGCGCTGTGCACTTCTGGATGTGTTTCTCTGTATATGGTCCTGGTAATCAGCTGATCGGTGAGGTGACAAGCATATATATAGCTTCATTTATTTTTTTCATCTACAGGGACTTGTTTGTAGGTTTTTTCCCACTTTTTAATTAATTTTTCTTTTTTAAGCATTTTTGCCCTTTTGTTGTTACCTCTATTTTAGTCCTCCTTCGGGTCTTATACAAGTGATCTCTTAATTCCATGTACAATACGCTGTAATACTAATGCGTTTTCATGTCTGTCCTATTAGAATGTTGCTCATAAAATATACTGATGAGCAAAACGTATAGAATTCATATCAAAACTCAATTCTACATTTTTTCAAGATTTTTTTAAACTCTAGCCGAAACTTGCTCCGAGTTCGAGTTCAGGACTCACAGCCCTGGTCACGCACCGTGTAATTGCCTAGATGCCACAGTTACTGTTCACCAGGACATCTAGATGGATAAACAGCCATGATCTGAGTTATCTCCAATCCCAGCCAGTGCCTCTTTTATCCTTGCCGGCTTCCTTGTGTGATGTGAGAGCTGTACCCTGAGCCAATCAGATTGTTCCATATCCTGCCCAAGCTCCTCCCTTAATCTCATGCTGGTTTGTTGAAACCCTAGTGCAAAGCTGCAGCTGCATCCCCCTACTTCCCTGTGTTACACTAGATGGAGTTACAGCAAGCAAAGGAAATGCAGGCTGCAGAAGTCTTTTTTTTTTAAGTCTTCTGTTGTTTTAATTGTACAATATTTATGTTGTGTATATTGTGTATATTATATATGTTGTGTAGTATATGCTGAGTATATTGTAGATGTAGTACTGTATATGCTGTGTATGTTGTATATGTAGTATATGTTGTGTATGTTGTATATGCTGCGTATTTTGTATGTGTTATGTTGTGTATGTTGTATATGTTGTGTATGTTGTATGTGCTGCGTATTTTGTATGTGTTATGTAGTATATGTTGTATATGTTGTGTATGTTGTATGTGCTGCGTATTTTGTATGTGTTAAGGGAGGGCGCAAATGGGCGCAGCCTAGTGGCAGCCCGGACATGACTGTGAGGGCAGTAGGGGGTGATGGAGGCATCTGGAGGCTAAGGGGTTAATGGTCAGGGCAGGAGCACGTGGTGGAATAACAGTTGGGATAGGGAGGGGGTTACAGCCGGCGAGGTTAGCTGGGGTAGCCAATTACAGGAGAAAGGGGGAGGGTCTTGGATAGGATGGGGCGCAGCTGGGAGGAATCCCGCAGCGCGGTGTGGGTCCGGAGCGGGGGGGGAGGCCCCAACTGCAGATTCCTCCTCCTCTCGCCCAGTGGCCAGAACCGGAAGTGATACGGCCGGCCCCTCATCCCGGCAGCATTGGGGGGCGGCCCAGCGTGTGGTGTCTGGGGTTAGGCTCCGCCGAAGGCTGGATCATCGGGGGAGAGAGGACAGGGCCCGCGCTGCGGGGGCCGGAAGTGTGACGTCACGAGTCCAGCAGGGGGAGGCCAGACTGTCCCGGGCCCGGGGCAGTCCTGCACACTAGCCATCTGCGGCCAGCCCCCCTGTCTTTGCCGGCCCTGCTCGGTAGTCTGCTCAGGGTAGGAGGGGGGGCTCTGGAGCGGAAGGTGCGTCTGGTGAGGTGGGGGCCTCATCGTCCGAGGAGGAGCCAGAGAAGATCGAGGAGGGAGAGATTGGCGCCCAGTCTGCAGCAGTCCAGGGATCCGCCGTTGCGGCTGTTCTGGCACCCGCCATGAGTCAGCCCGGTGAGTTACCCTGTCTTTGTCTGTGGTGCCTGCTGTCTGGTCCCCTGTTTCGTCTGGTGTGAGTGGTGGGGGTGTGACGGTTGCTGGGGGACAGTGTGATTTGGGGGGGGAGTCCGTTTGGCGGTATGGGTGAGCTGGTGATGCAGTTCCTGAGTGGTGTGAGAGAGTTGGACGGGCAGGGCGTTGCAGCGCAAGTGAGCCAGCGGCGTGGTTGGGTGGTGGCGCTGCGCCTATCCCACCTTCGGTTTCAGGGCTGCTGGGTGCGGCGGGGGGGCCCTCATCATCGGCGGGGGGAACAGTAGCTTCGGCGGTAAGTGGTAGCGCGGGCGCAGCGAGCGGCGCAGCGAGCGGTGAGGTGGCGTTGCCTTCGGACGATAGGGAGCGGGGAGAGGTATATGTGTGCTTCGAGGGTCCCTTGGGGGCCCATCTGAAGCAAGACGTGTGAGAAAAGATCTGGCGGGACAAGTGTGTGGAGATCTTTTCTCTCTTACCCTTGGAAAAGTTTAACTTGGACAAGGGTAAGCCAGACGAGAGCAAGAAGGAGAAGGAGGAGAAGCTGCGGTATCGGCTGATACCGCGGACGATCTCCAATTGGCTCCAAGCGTTTTCCATTCTGGCTAGTGTGGTGGGGGAGAAGACTCCGCAGAACTGTTCGGCCTTGTTCTACTACCTGGATTCGATAAGCGAGGCTTATCGGGTCTACGGTGGCACGGCATGGTTAAGGTATGACAAACAGTTCCGGCAGTGTAAGGCGGTTAGGCCGTCGTTGTGCTGGGACCACAAGGATATTGCCTTGTGGATGCGGCTCATGTCGGATACCGTCACAGCTACTGCCGGAACTTCGGCCAGCCAGCGCCCAGGGTGTTGCTGGCAGTTTAATGAGGGGCACTGCCGGTTTGGGTCCACCTGCAAGTTCAAGCATGAATGCGGAACCTGCGGCGGAAGCCACCCGCAGTCTAAATGCTATAAGAAACAAAAAGGGGGGCGTGCCGCAGAGTCTGGGAGTAAAGGGGCGGATGCCGGTAAACCTAGAGGCGATGCGCTCTTTCCTATATAAATACCCGGATCGCAAGGTGGCTTAGCTCTTGCGTGACGGGTTTCAGTTGGGTTTCCGCATCCCCTATTTGCCTGATGCCCCCGTTTTTCGCCCCGCTAATCTGAAATCTGCGCGGTTGCGGCCTGATGTGGTGGGCGAAAAGTTGGGTAAGGAGGTGGCTTTGGGGCGTATGGCGTGCCTCCTTGGTGTGGATTCATATGTCCGTCGGGGGGCAGCCAGAGCGGAGGTTAGGCCCGAAGGCAGGCAGTTGGGGTTCCCTCGGGGGGACGTGAGTGTCCGATGGATGGGAATCAGGGGCTCGTTATGGAACGGAGTTATCCCAATTGGACAGGTCGCCCGACGTGTTAGGAAGGGCAAAGAGCGGGCGCAGTATAGCGGAGGCCCAGCATGACTGGGTTTAGCTGGGACTGTAGGCAAGGAAAGGGTTAAGTAAGTGGTGGAGTGAAGAGGAGCAGGTGTGAGGGGAAGGGGTCAAGCCAAGTTCAGGGATCTTAGTGAGGAAGGGGATTGGTTACAGTCTCTTAACAGAGGAGGAGCCGGAGTTTAGAACAGGAAGAGGAGCACGTGGATCCTCATTCGCACGCTGGACCAACTTCAGCTCGCCCGCCCTTATGTAGCAAGGTGAGGTTTGCGATGGTGGGTTGGGTGTGGGTCTTTTTGTTCCTGATTGTCACGACAGCCTGCATAGGGAGGTCTTGCAGGGCACTTAAAATGGACCTAAAAATGGGGGACCCATCATAGGGATGTCTTCCCTTCTTATAATTGTTACCTGGTGATAACAAAGTGTGGAGTGTTGAGTTGTGTTGTTCCCTTCGGGATCCCTGGGAACGGTGGAGGGGACTGGCAGGACCATTTGACTTATTGTCGGTGCGGTGCGGCTAGGGGAGAATGTTAGTTTGGTTGGTACTGCCTTGAGGGCGCCATGCCAGACCTCCCTGCCAGACCTCCCTGCCTTTATTAGTCAGATAATATTTCAGTTAATTTGATAATATTTTGATAATGTTTGATACTTGTTGATGTGTTATTTATTGTTCTTTATGTTTCCAAGCACTTTAATAAAAGGCTGTTGTGGCCGTTATATTCCAACGCTAATCTGGTGTCGGTGAATGTCTGTGTAATAAAGGTAAAGGGGGGTTGGTGGGCGTTGGGAGGATGGCCAGAGGAAGGGAGGAATTGGTTTGGGGGTAGCCAGAGGGAACTCAGCAATACCCATAGTCAAGTGTTGCACGTCGGGGGTAATGACCTCGGCGTGCGTTCCTCACGGGATCTGATCAGGGATGGTAAATACGACCTCCTCCGTTTATGGTCGATGTTCCCGGGCCTGATAGTAGTTTGGTCGGAGATGGTGGCCCGATTTATATGGAGACACGCTCGGTCTGTGGACAGACTGAATAGAGCTCGGGGGAGAGTGAACCGGTTCTTGGTTTGTTGCACGCAATGGGGGGGATAGTGGTGCGACACAGGGAACTCGAAGTGCCGGACTGGGGTTTCATGGACAGAGATGGAGTACACCTGAATGGGGTGGGTTTTGATTTATGGGCTTCCGATCTGCAAGATGGAATCGAGAAGGCTATCAAGGTGTGGCGTGACTCGCCAGCTCAAGGTGTCGGGCTTGCTCGCCGTGGCGGTGGGGAGGCGGGGGATGGCGCGGATTAAGGAGGTGTTTGGAGGTAACTTGGAGGAGTAGCAACCCCTTGTTGGTTACAGGGCGTGGAAGCGGGGAGGGGTTGCTACTGGTTACTGCTTAGGCGGTGGTTATGACATGGTGCTTGGCAGGTAGGCACGGGGTAGGCAGTATTGTGGCACATTTGCCCCTCCCTGAGTCGGTGCGTTGCGACATGGGAACTTGTTTTGCATACTGCCAGAAGTGCCATCCTTTACCTCCCCGGGTATGGTTATAGTTATATATATGGTATACATATAAGGTTTTAGGATTATTGGAAGATTTTTGTTAATTGTTCTGGTTAGGACATTTGTGTATTTAATAAAGAGGCTGCTGTGGCCATTTTTCCAACTTAATGGGTCTCAGTGTCTCTTTTTTCGAGGTGGTCGGGAGTTACCATAGGTATGGGGTGTATGTGGTAAGTCTACCCCCCCCCCCCCCCCCCCCCCCCGTAATCTGCAATACACCAGTTCATGTAGTGTATGTTGTATATGTTGTGTAGTATATGCTGAGTATATTGTAGATGTAGTACTGTATATGCTGTGTATGTTGTATATGTAGTATATGTTGTGTATATTGTATATGTTGCGTATTTGTAATAATAATAATATCTGTTTTCGGCTGATTTTTTCCATCCGCAGCAGAGGATGGCGGTGTCCCGGACGCTGGGAGGATTTGTGGCGCCGGACAGGATCATTTTTACAGGTTTCCCTGTTTGTATCTTGTAACAAGTCTCTAAGATTGCATCTAAAAACTATCATTTCACCTGAGAGCTGTAATGGATAGTATGCATCAAATGCTGAATAGGAAAATACTGTAATTCTAAAATTATAGAGAAAAAGCCGCGACACCATGAGATCAGATCCAACCAAATCTGCAATTTAATGAATAGACTAAAAGTGCTGCCGGGGGAAACAGAAGGAAAGCCGGTATTCTTACTGTCTGTGATACATAGAAAACCCTGATAGATCATATATCCTGCCGTCCTGGGGAGTAATAGATGGCGGTATAGTGTCCTATCACCGGACATTACTGATGGCACCTGTGTATTATACCGTCCTATCACCGGACATTACTGATGGCACCTGTGTATTATAGTGTCCTATCACCGGACATTACTGATGGCACCTGTGTATTATACCGTCCTATCACCGGACATTACTGATGGCACCTGTGTATTATACCGTCCTATCCCCGGACATTACTGATGGCACCTGTGTATTATACCGTCCTATCACCGGACATTACTGATGGCACCTGTGTATTATACCGTCCTATCACCGGACATTACTGATGGCACCTGTGTATTATACCGTCCTATCACCGGACATTACTGATGGCACCTGTGTATTATACCGTCCTATCCCCGTACATTACTGATGGCACCTGTGTATTATACCGTCCTATCCCCGGACATTACTGATGGCACCTGTGTATTATACCGTCCTATCACCGGACATTACTGATGGCACCTGTGTATTATACCGTCCTATCACCGGACATTACTGATGGCACCTGTGTATTATACCGTCCTATCCCCGGACATTACTGATGGCACCTGTGTATTATACCGTCCTATCCCCGTACATTACTGATGGCACCTGTGTATTATACCGTCCTATCACCGGACATTACTGATGGCACCTGTGTATTATACCGTCCTATCACCGGACATTACTGATAACACCTGTGTATTATACCGTCCTATCACCGGACATTACTGATGGCACCTGTGTATTATAGCCTCCTGTCCCCGGACATTACTGATGGCACCTGTGTATTATACCGTCCTATCACCGGACATTACTGATGGCACCTGTGTATTATACCGTCCTATCACCGGACATTACTGATGGCACCTGTGTATTATACCGTCCTATCACCGGACATTACTGATGGCACCTGTGTATTATAGCCTCCTATCACCGGACATTACTGATGGCACCTGTGTATTATACCGTCCTATCACCGGACATTACTGATGGCACCTGTGTATTATAGCCTCCTATCACCGGACATTACTGATGGCACCTGTGTATTATACCGTCCTATCACCGGACATTACTGATGGCCCCTGTGTATTATAGCCTCCTATCACCGGACATTACTGATGGCACCTGTGTATTATACCGTCCTATCACCGGACATTACTGATGGCACCTGTGTATTATAGCCTCCTATCACCGGACATTACTGATGGCACCTGTGTATTATACCGTCCTATCACCGGACATTACTGATGGCACCTGTGTATTATACCGCCCTATCACCGGACATTACTGATGGCACCTGTGTATTATACCGTCCTATCACCGGACATTACTGATGGCACCTGTGTATTATACCGCCCCATCCCCGGACATTACTGATGGCACCTGTGTATTATAGCCTCCTATCACCGGACCTTACTGATGGCACCTGTGTATTATACCGCCCTATCCCCGGACATTACTGATGGCACCTGTGTATTATAGCCTCCTATCACCGGACATTACTGATGGCACCTGTGTATTATACCGTCCTATCACCGGACATTACTGATACAGCACCTGTGTATTATACCGTCCTATCACCGGACATTACTGATGGCACCTGTGTATTATACCGTCCTATCACCGGACATTACTGATGGCACCTGTGTATTATAGTGTCCTATCACCGGACATTACTGATGGCACCTGTGTATTATACCGCCCTATCACCGGACATTACTGATGGCACCTGTGTATTATACCGTCCTATCACCGGACATTACTGATGGCACCTGTGTATTATACCGCCCTATCCCCGGACATTACTGATGGCACCTGTGTATTATACCGCCCTATCACCGGACATTACTAATGCATCACCTGTGTATTATACCGTCCTATCACCGGACATTACTGATGGCACCTGTGTATTATACCGCCCCATCCCCGGACATTACTGATGGCACCTGTGTATTATACCGTCCTATCACCGGACATTACTGATGGCACCTGTGTATTATACCGTCCTATCACCGGACATTACTGATGGCACCTGTGTATTATACCGTCCTATCACCGGACCTTACTGATGGCACCTGTGTATTATACCGTCCTATCACCGGACATTACTGATACAGCACCTGTGTATTATACCGTCCTATCACCGGACCTTACTGATGGCACCTGTGTATTATACCGCCCCATCCCCGGACATTACTGATGGCACCTGTGTATTATACCGCCCTATCCCCGGACATTACTGATGGCACCTGTGTATTATACCGCCCTATCCCCGGACATTACTGATGGCACCTGTGTATTATAGCCTCCTATCACCGGACATTACTGATGGCACCTGTGTATTATAGCCTCCTATCACCGGACATTACTGATGGCACCTGTGTATTATACCGTCCTATCACCGGACATTACTGATACAGCACCTGTGTATTATACCGTCCTATCACCGGACATTACTGATGGCACCTGTGTATTATACCGTCCTATCACCGGACATTACTGATGGCACCTGTGTATTATAGCCTCCTATCACCGGACATTACTGATGGCACCTGTGTATTATAGTGTCCTATCCCCGGACATTACTGATGGCACCTGTGTATTATACCGCCCTATCCCCGGACATTACTGATGGCACCTGTGTATTATACCGCCCTATCCCCGGACATTACTGATGGCACCTGTGTATTATAGCCTCCTATCACCGGACATTACTGATGGCACCTGTGTATTATAGCCTCCTATCACCGGACATTACTGATGGCACCTGTGTATTATACCGTCCTATCACCGGACATTACTGATACAGCACCTGTGTATTATACCGTCCTATCACCGGACATTACTGATGGCACCTGTGTATTATACCGTCCTATCACCGGACATTACTGATGGCACCTGTGTATTATAGCCTCCTATCACCGGACATTACTGATGGCACCTGTGTATTATAGTGTCCTATCACCGGACATTACTGATGGCACCTGTGTATTATACCGTCCTATCACCGGACATTACTGATGGCACCTGTGTATTATACCGTCCTATCACCGGACATTACTGATGGCACCTGTGTATTATACCGTCCTATCACCGGACATTACTGATGGCACCTGTGTATTATACCGTCCTATCACCGGACATTACTGATGGCACCTGTGTATTATACCGTCCTATCACCGGACATTACTGATGGCACCTGTGTATTATACCGTCCTATCACCGGACATTACTGATGGCACCTGTGTATTATAGCCTCCTATCACCGGACATTACTGATGGCACCTGTGTATTATACCGCCCTATCCCCGGACATTACTGATGGCACCTGTGTATTATACCGTCCTATCACCGGACATTACTGATGGCACCTGTGTATTATACCGTCCTATCACCGGACATTACTGATACAGCACCTGTGTATTATACCGTCCTATCACCGGACATTACTGATGGCACCTGTGTATTATACCGTCCTATCACCGGACATTACTGATGGCCCCTGTGTATTATAGCCTCCTATCACCGGACATTACTGATGGCACCTGTGTATTATACCGCCCTATCCCCGGACATTACTGATGGCACCTGTGTATTATACCGTCCTATCCCCGGACATTACTGATGGCACCTGTGTATTATACCGTCCTATCACCGGACATTACTGATGGCACCTGTGTATTATACCGTCCTATCACCGGACATTACTGATGGCACCTGTGTATTATACCGCCCCATCCCCGGACATTACTGATGGCACCTGTGTATTATACCGCCCCATCCCCGGACATTACTGATGGCACCTGTGTATTATACCGCCCTATCCCCGGACATTACTGATGGCACCTGTGTATTATAGCCTCCTATCACCGGACATTACTGATGGCACCTGTGTATTATACCGACCTATCACCGGACATTACTGATGGCACCTGTGTATTATACCGTCCTATCACCGGACATTACTGATGGCACCTGTGTATTATAGCGTCCTATCACCGGACATTACTGATACAGCACCTGTGTATTATACCGTCCTATCACCGGACATTACTGATGGCACCTGTGTATTATACCGTCCTATCACCGGACATTACTGATGGCACCTGTGTATTATAGCCTCCTATCACCGGACATTACTGATGGCACCTGTGTATTATACCGTCCTATCACCGGACATTACTGATGGCACCTGTGTATTATACCGTCCTATCACCGGACATTACTGATGGCACCTGTGTATTATACCGTCCTATCACCGGACATTACTGATACAGCACCTGTCACTATTTCTTATAAAGGATAAGTAGCATCTCCTTCATCGTCCTGTAATCCTTCCTGCCCCCCCCCCCCCCCCCTTCTCTATCTGTAGCCTCTTTGCTAACACCTCAGTCATCAGCAGATCCATCTAGTGTAAAACAGAGGAGAGGATGGATAGGATAGGAGTGGTAGGAGGAGAGGAGTGATAGGAGGAGAGGAGTGATAGGAGGAGAGGAGGGTTAGGAGGGTAGTGGTAGACGAAGAGGGGTAGGAGGAGAGGAGGGGCTAGTTGGAATCAAGGGATAGGAGGAGGGCAGGGTTAGAAGAGGAGTGGTGGGAGGAGAGGAGGGATAAGAGGAGAGGACTGGTAGGAGAGAAGTGGTAGGAAAAGAGGGGTATGAGGACAGGAGGCATAGGAGAGGAGGGGGTAGGAGGAGACAAGGGATAGGAGGAGGGCAGGGGTAGGAAAGGAGTGGTGGGAGGAGAGGAGGGGTAGAAGGAGAAAAGGGATAAGAGGAGTGGTGGGAGGAGAGGAGTGGTAGATGGAGAGGATGGATAGGAGTGGAGTGGAGGGTTAGGAGGAGAGGATGGATAAGAGGAGAGGAGCGGAGCGGTAGGAGGAGAGGAGCGGTAGGAGGAGAGGAGCGGTAGGAGGAGAGGAGTGATAGGAGGAGAGGAGGGATAGGAGAGGAGTGGAGGGTTAGGAGGAGAGGATGGATAAGAGGAGCGGAGCGGTAGGAGGAGAGGAGCGGTAGGAGGAGAGGAGTGATAGGAGGAGAGGAGTGGTAGGAGGGGAGGAGGCATAAGAGGGGAGGAGGCAATGTGGCTGCATTTTTTTATTCAGTGTTTCAGTAAAACCGCATGGGAGGGAAACAGAAGAATCATCAGGGGGAGACATCTGGTTCCTCTTTCAGGGGCCACTTTCTACCTCTTTCAGGGGCCCCTAGAGCCCAGCACTGAATATAACACGGTGTATTAGTTTAACATAAAATGTTCCTCTATTAAAATGAATGAATTATAAGAGAGTGCTCACACATGGAGGATATGCTGCTCAATTGCTGCAGATATTCCCAGTTACCTTCATAGTCATAATCTCCACTAATCATGTTGACTAAGTGTGAAAATACCCTTAAAGGCAAAATAGATTGATGGCCTATCAAGAGGAGAGCTGATCAGTCCCTGATTGGTGGGGTGCTGATACTCAGGGTGCCCGGCGGTGGGGACACATGGCTGACATGAATCTGAGCTGCAGTGAGCAGGTCCGGCCACTATACAGTGACTGGAGACAGCTGCTTCCGGCTCCGTACAATGTGTAGTGTGTATAGGACAGCTGATCCAAGGGGAGGGGAAGGTGCTGGAAATTGGTATCCGCCTGATCAGTGAACTATCCTGTACATAGGCCATCAATCGGCTTTACTTGGAAAACCCCTTTAATGCATTTGTATAATGTATATAATAGATACACGTGTGTAGAGATCACCGGCACCACTCTCTATCGGCGGCTTACTTGTGGAATATTTCTAGGCACTATGGACTATGTCTCAGTCGTCCATGGGGTGCTCCTCATATAATAGTGTATGAACAGTCCAAACAAAGAGAGAAAGATGAGCGCACTCACCCATATGTGGCACTACGACTTCTTTATTCACAACATGTGCGGTTAAAAGTCCATGAAGACATCAAGACATCAAGACACGCGAGCAGACGCCATACACCTTACAGCGTTAACATGATGGCCATATCGCGCGCATGCGCGCTTCTACGGATCAGTAGATCTACGGATCCGTAGAAGCGCGCATGCGCGCGATATGGCCATCATGTTAACGCTGTAAGGTGTATGGCGTCTGCCCGCGTGTCTTGATGTCTTCATGGACTTTTAACCGCACATGTTGTGAATAAAGAAGTCGTAGTGCCACATATGGGTGAGTGCCCTCATCTTTCTCTCTAATGTATATAATAGTTTTGTTTCCGTGTTATGTCTATGGCAAGTTCCGAGGGGGCGGGGCAAAGAGATTTGGAAAGCACGAAAGAGAGAATTGAATGTGAAGCCCCACCCCTGCACTAGTCCTGACGCAATGAAACAGATTAGAAGGCGGATTATCGGAGCAGTCGTGTAGTCATCTCTTCATCATTTTACTAGTTAATCCTTTTGCTTTTAGATACTTTGTGTTTCTCGGCGGGGATCGGCTTCCCGCACCTCACAGCTTGTGTTTGTTTTCCATTGAAGGACAAGTCATGCATCAACACATTTATAAATACTAATTTATGATCTGGTGGAAAGATTGCGTTGTTTATGGAATAAGGTATTAATTATCTTACACTATAATTAAAGCTTCAATCGTTTAGACGTTCACGTGTCATTTTATGACCTTCATGGGCAAAATGCAAAATAAACCTACAGAAGACGGGGGCATTGTCGTGAAGAATTGTTCTACATTCAAGGATCAGCGCAGAAAAGCGTGAGAACTATAGAAACAGAATAAGAAACCATCAGCCCATTATCCCAGGGCAGAAGGTCCTGCACTTGGTTAACCCTATAGGTTACTGATGTTGTGAGTCACTCTCTAAACAAGGTGAATGGCCTGAGCTCATAAAGAGATCTACAATAACACCACTCACTGCTCCACTGGCTTCTCATCGTTCTATCTGATCTGGTCTGGTGATAAGGCCAACTACCTAAAGACCGGGCCTTAGGAATCCAAGTTTCTGATGCACTAAACCCTTTGCCTCGACCCAACAGGGTACAGGAACATCAGAGGAAAGTCCAAAAGGCGCAAGAGATCATGGGAAATAAAATGAAGCTCACTGCCACCAAAAGAAAGAACACAACAGGCGTGCCAACGCGAAACCTATGAAGGTTGGAGATTGTGTCTGGTTGAAAAACAACCACAGATCAGGAAAACTAGATCCCCTGTGGGAAGAAGAGTCCTATGTAGTTACGGCTATCCCCCATGCAGCTGCTGCTGTGTACCAGATCCAGAAACAGGGCCGAGCCCCAGTGATTGTGCACCGTAACCCTCTGAAGTTGTGCTGCAGGGAAAAGTTGCCTCTGCAAATGGTAACCCAAGCATACCCTACAATGAAGTCCCATAACCTCACCGGCTTCCCACCATAGGAGATATTCTCCTTTACACGGACTCTATTAAATTCCCATATGTCTCTGTTTCTGCCCCGTGCAAAAAAAAGTTCCCTACTGTCCGCCAAGAAGCCCAGATCTCAATAGCATTCTCAATGTTCCAGCAGACACATACTGTCCACACACATTCCCAGAGAAGACATCCCACTCAGAAGTTCCGAAAGGACCACAAAAGGATGTCCACCTGCCCGCTACAGGGATCTTGATTAATAATCTAATTTAAACTTTCCGTTGAACTTTAAAAAGCCTTGACCATTACTTAGTTAGTTAGGAATTTGTTCATAAGCCATGGACTAATAGACCCATGTATGTATGTTCATCCTGTGTTCCATTTTTCCACCAGTTTTGCACTATGAACGATTTAATATTGCCTTCTGCACTTTACAGTTTAATTTGTATTCTTTATACAACTTGTTATTTTTATATTTCCATGTGTCTTTATATATTTCCAAACTGTCTTGTTAAATAACCCATGCTGTGCTCACCTTCCTTCATGACTTTCCCCAAGTTGCTGCGCCGTGGACGGCTTATTTCAAGTGGGGGAGTGTGTAGTGTCCCAGCACAGGTATGCCACTATGTTTCTTATGTCCCTGGCCAAAGTAACTCACTACTGTATTGTTTGTTTTTCCCCACTAGGTGTCGCTGCTAGTTAGCTTGGAGCTAGTTCCATAGTGTTGTAGAAAGCAAGGCAAAGAGAAAGATTTCTTGTGCTGTTAACCACCGCTAGCATGCAGTGCTAAACCCCTCAGTAGAAAGGATGTCCTCTGAGGACAATCTTGTCCACACCAGGGAAACCATCTACACTACACAGGGCAGTATACATGAGGCTAGATACTGACCCCAGTAGGACAAAACTGCAGTTAAAGCCTACGTATCCTACTGCAATGCCTATTCTGGGAAACCCTGGGAAGTCTGCTCTACCTAGTGCAGGGACCTAGTAGTACCCTAGCAGGACGGTTAACACGACATTATAGGGCATAATGTGCTCAGATCAGAGGTATCTATATGTGAATACGAGTTTCTTCTTCGTCTTCTCTACTACGCTATCCCGGCAGAGTACACAGCTACCTTGGACAGGATCCTCAAGACGCTCCTCTACTCCACTATACTCTTGCCTACAAGGTCTAATACAACTACCTCTTGCCTGCACCTGCATCCCAAAGTGTTATTATTGTTTTGCACTAAAGTTTTTAAGTAAACAGAGGTTATCCTGTTTAAGCTATTGGACTCTGGTCTATTCTTCCTGCACCTACACACCAGGTTACACTTGGGCTATCCAAAACCTCGAACGCAGTGCCCATTTGTCTGGGGGTGGTTTCCAACACCGTTTCTGGCCAATTGACCCAACACCCACAGAGCTGCCACACCACCGCATTGCTACCCAGGCTCATGGCAACAGCACCCAATGACTTGGTATAATGTCCAGCCAGCACCCAGTGACTTGGTGTAATGTACACCCGGCACTAAGTGACTGTGTATAATGGGCACCCAGTGACTGTGTATAATGTACATCTAGCACCCACTTACCTTGTATATTGGACACTGGCTGCACAGCTCCCACAGAACCACCCACAACCCACCCTCCTCTTCTCACTGTCCCTATCTCTTGTAATTTCTATATACCTTAATATAGAGGGAGAGGGGAAGGTGCTGACGTTCAGGGTATCTCCCACTGGGCTCGTATCTATCTTCATGTCATACCCCCCCCCCCCCCCCCCCCCCCCCCCCCGCCGAGGCTCAGTGTATAACATATAACCAATACAAGAGAGGAAGGAGGAATCCTGGGCTTGTGGACTGACCGGAACCAATGTCTGGAGGACGTTGTCTCTTCTAGACTAGGGATAGTCCGAAACTGCCGAGGTTCTTGTTCGTATGAACCCAAACGCTCTGCATCAGATTCCCACTGACTGGCCGCTCCGTGCAGCGGGTGGATACAGCGGGAGGACCGCCTGGAAAACTGGGATACAGCCTATGGCCATGGCTGTATCCCAGTTTTCCAGGCGGTCCTCCCGCTGTATCCACCCTTTCCACGGAGAGGGCAGACAGCAGGAATCATTGCCGAGAGTTTGGGTTCGTACGAACCCGAACCGAACTCGGTTCGGACCATCCCTATTCTAGACTCACTTCAGGACGACTCCTTTGAAATAACTGAGAGAAATCTGGAGCCTGATATGAAGGTTTTGTTTTATCTCCCTCCCCTGTCTGCCGAGTGAAGGTGAATGGCGGTTATAATGCCTCGTCTGTCACTACCGCTCTTATTACAGATACTATTATTATAACACATCTAGCAGAGCTGTGTTTGTCATTCGGGGTGATGGGTTTCTGCACAGACTTTTACAGGAGCAATAAAGTGAAAGATCTCATCTACACTCAAAAATCTTTCCAATACAGTGCAAAAAACCCACCCAATCCAGTGCAATGTATCCCTAATCCTCCCGAACAAGTGCAACGTACTCCCAATCCACCCAATGCAGTGCAATGTATTCCTAACCCTCCCAATCCAGTGCAATGTACTTCTAATCCTCCCGAACCAGTGCAATGTACTCCCAATCCACCCAATCCAGTGCAATGTACTCCCAATCCACCCAATCCAGTGCAATGTACTCCTAATACTCCCGAACCAGTGCAATGTACTCCTAATCCTCCCGAACCAGTGCAATGTACTCCTAATCCTCCCGAACCAGTGCAATGTACTCCTAATCCTCCCAATCCAGTGCAATGTACTCCCAATCCACCCATTCCATTTCAATCTACTCCTAATCCTCCCAATCCAGTGCAATGTACTCCTAATCCTCCCAATCCAGTGCAATGTACTCCTAATCCTCCCAATCCAGTGCAATGTACTCCTAATCCTCCCGAACCAGTGCAATGTACTCCTAATCCTCCCGAACCAGTGCAATGTACTCCTAATCCTCCCGAACCAGTGCAATGTACTCCTAATCCTCCCAATCCAGTGCAATGTACGTGCAACCCTCCCAATCCAGTGTAACGTATAGGGCAGATACACTGAGCAATTCACCTGAAGTGAAAAATCTACTGAGTAAAACCTGTTCCCAATGACCCAAGTGGCTCATCTCTAGCGCTAACATGTAGACCCTACACCATGGGTCTTCAAACTGCGGCCCACCAGCTGTTGTGAAACCACAACTCCCATCATGCCTGGACAACTAAAGCTTTGGATTTGGCTGTCCAGGCATGATGGGAAATGTAGTTTTGCAACAGCTGGAGGGCCGCAGTTTGGAGACCCCTTACCTATACTGTAAACTTCCCAGCATGGCTCCCCCTCACCAAACTCTCCTGCACATAGCACATTGAACCTGGGGTGAAACCTGACAAGGGCCATTTAAGAATTGTTTTGGTTTTCTGTTGCTTTTTGTATAAACTCATCTCCACTTTAAGTGATTGACAAAAACACATAAAACTCTTTTGTTTCTTCCAAACTTTGGAAGCATCAGCCGCGTTGTAACGGGAATGTTTTATAAATCACCCAGGAGCATCTAGAACTCGGGCCGTGGTCGGGTAATCAGCGTTACCGTGCAATCGCTTCATAAATCTTCCGGTATTTCCAGTAATTTGACGTATCCCTGATGTATCCCGCACCGGCAGATGTTCCCATGATCGACATCATTTCAGGTGGCTGCTCACTTTATTCTACACCTGTAAAATCTCCAGATTGATGATCTTCCTATGGTGTGAACTTGGGATAAACACCATATGTGCCGCACCTCCTCGCCACTCGGTGCCGCTACCTGTTTCCAGGGGAAAGCTATTTTTGTCCATGGTCTAAATATGGTTTCATTTTGTAGAAGTTATCAACTGGAATTAAAGGGGAACTCTCAGCAGGTTAGACAAATGTAACGTTTAGCGCTGTCTCTTACCGCCCTCCTCAGTGCCAGTCCCGTGCTGTTTGTCGCTGTAATCTTTGGCTGGGGGCACTGCTCCACCTCCTCAGCGTCATCTGGCCCGCCCGCTCCATTAATATGTGCCAGGTGCAGGGACCCTACATAGGCGGGTAGTGCCAGCTGCGAGAACTGTAATTATCAGAATGACCCCCTCCCCATGATACAAAGGGTCTGATATTAAGTAACAGGTCTCATCCAGAGTCAGGGCTCTGAAGTTCATGAACACGATCTGGGACCTGATAGGATTTGGCTTCTGATCTGTGGTCTGAATATATTTTGGCCACACCCATAAAGGGTGCACTGCTCATGCTCAGGGCTGACCTCTGGTGCCTCTAGTGGTGTAGGGTATATTGCTGGGATACAGTGGGGTAAGCTGATATTATATCCCTATTATAATGTATTAGGCTATGTTCACACCGCAGAAATCACGTCCTTTGTTACAGGCTGAGGGATGTGTATACACTCCGGCCGGGATCCCTAGCGGCCACAGAAAACCCTGTCAGTTCACACAATGAAGCGAGCGCCTCCGGACGCTCGCTCCATTGTGTGCATCGGGGAGTTCTAATGTGGGCGCACACTGATGCGCCTGCATCAGAACTCAGCGGCGCTAAAGATCATCCGGCCTGTACAGCGAACGGCTGGTCTCATACCAAGTGTGAACATAGCCTTATGGCGCAGACAACAATCGCATCTCATGAAAATGCATCTCTATCATCTATCTATGAGCGACACGTGTCACAACCTGCCGCAATTCCTTCTGGAGTGGCAATCACTGGTATAGGCTGAACCCTGGCGGATAATAAATCAATAGATCTATGCATCTATAAAAAGCATGGCAGCCAATGGGGTCTCCATCTCCCTCTCGAGCGGTGATTAGTAAATATAAACAGGGTTGTTATGGGCGGCGGACGCGGCGAGGCTCGGTGTAATCACTGATGGCACAATGGGAGGTAATGATAATTACAGGCTATCCCTGGGTAGGCAATCATTCCCATTACACAAGACAGGTTCTGCTTCAAGGCTTGGGAGAAACGGCTCTTCAGCGGCTGCCGGTGGGAAGACGCCGCCGCCAATCCTCCATCTTAACACCAAGCAGAGTTAGAGTTCTCTTTGCTGTAATTTTATTTACTTGTCTAATTTCCTTTAAGCATCGTTCTTGCATCACCTGACAATGGAACGTTCGCTAGTTAAGATGTGTTGAGCCAAACATCTAATTTTCCTATTACGTTATAACGATATCTTATTGGTAGGTCGTGTCCCTCGCAGTCCGTTATATAAAGATTGGCAAGGAAATTCTTCTCTTTTTTGCTGAGAGGTGTTTTATATTGCGACTGTGATAAGTTACCAGGCGAGGCTAAGCTTATCCAACTCACACAACACTGTAGGAACCTTCTGGAAGGCAGACAGCGCTCGTTCTAGCCGGCTTCTCTACAGAGAGGGAATGCGCCCCTCCATTCAGTGTTCAGAGTTGAGCTGAGGAGATTTGTTGGGAGAGGATACGTTGTACAATGGCCTCACAGCTCCAACCTAGGACCTGCATAGGCTTCCGGCCAGGTCTAGCGCAGCTGTCATTCATGGATATTACAGATCTGTACCAGCTGGGAATTGCCGTACCGGAAGGATCAAGTTAAAAAATGAAAACTTGTAACAAGTAGTAACCTGCACTACAAGAAACTGACTAATGAAAGGGTGAGAGGTGCAGAGAGTAAGATGAGAGTACACACTGGGAAACACTGCTCCAACCTAAAAAGAACAGCCCAAACCAGAGTCCATGCCTCCACCTGTTTTATCAACTAATTGGAAGTGTCAGTTACCATTTTGGCACATTATCCCATCAGACTTATGTGGTGTCCTACCACGGGTGTTACTATTGGTTACACCCTTCAGAAAGTCTGTACTTATTGTACTAAAGTGGTGATGAAAGTAGTGATAAAGTTTCGCCACTAGATGTCGCTGTAGTAGATATGTGTATTCAGATGCTGCACGGCTGAAGTGTGTAAAGGGTTATTGTTTATTTGTGTGTCATGGATCTGCAGACCAATAGGAATCTGTTCTTCTTCTCTCCTATCCTCTTTCTCTTTGCTTCTTCTGTTGCACTCTTATCCCACTCACAGCGCACTTTAGATACGCTGAGGAGGTAAGTCACATGGGTAGAGGAAGTGCGTAAGACTTCTCGTGTTAGACATTGTAGAGGAAGGACGTAAGCTAGACAACTCTCTACAGTGGGCATAAGGTGATGTGAAGACTCAAAAGTCGAGTACTACTTGGGTTGGGACTCTCACGACATAATCCTCTCTGGTACTCTGCTTCTTTGTATCCTTCAACACAAATCCTGGATTATATCTTAGAAGTGAGTAGACTGAAAATGCCGTCTGATGAAGACTCTGTGAAGGACTAATCACCAGTATTATATGTGTATTGAAGTGCTGAATGTTGGCAGCTACCTGACCTGATGGCAGGAAGTGTTGTCATGGGGACACATGAGACAGTAACCGTTATTACATCATTTTTGGTATTAATTTCTTCTCATACAATGATATAATGTTATAACGTAGACGTCTCCCTGTGGAGCAGCTGATGATACAGATAGCAGATACACATATCATCTACTACCAGGCGTCTTCCATCACACACTTGTTATTCATTATTATTTTTTGTTATTTTCAAAGACTTTTTTGCTGAGAAATTAATTCAGTTTTTTGGCTCCTGCGCAGCGACGATTCCTGATCCAAGCAGAAAACTGGCAAAAGTACAGACGGCGAATACGGTTAATTCAGCCGCGCAGCTGTTACCGGGCTAGCAGGGAAGCCAGGGCGGCTATGGTTCCGGGAGCTTTTGTGCCATCACTTCTCTCTTCACCGGACCTGTCAAACTGTTTGGATTTGGCAACGTCCTCTAAACCCCAACATTTGATTACCCCATTACTGGAGAAGTTGGACGCTGCCCTAGGGATGCCAGGAAAACATGGGTATAACCTATGGCCTATGGCTGTATTGTGGTGTCCCACTACTAGTGTTCTCTTATGCACCTGTCCTAAAGTTCTTCCTCGGTGCCGTCCGCCCTCTTTAGCGTCATCAGATGCTCAGCCGCGATTGGCTGAGAACAGTTATGCTCAGCCAATCGCGGCTGAGCAGCCGATGACGCTGAAGAGGGCGGCCGGCACTCAGGACGCTCGGAGGGATTCGGCTCGGCCGTCCGAAGACGACATCGCAGACTGAAGATCGGAGACGAGTCGGCACGTGACAGGTATGTGTAGCGCACCACACTTCCGGGTACATGGGTGGGGGTGGGGGGACACGGGGAAGGGGGCCATTCACAGACATAACATACATTACAAAGTTGTATAACTTTGTAATGTGTGTTTTTCTGTCAATAATTCTTTACCGCTGCACTACCCCTTTAAGTAATGGATAAAGTATTCACGTTCCCCACTATGTGTCACTGTCACTATATATATATATATTTATCTGTCTTTCTATGCACAGCTAAACGAAGATAATGGGTTAAGTTTGTATTACATGTGTTATGTGCTGACCACTCACGGGTGCTCTTTCTTGTCTGACCTATCGTCTTCTCTTTCTCTCTCTACACGCTCTGCCCCACCACTCACAGGAAGGTACACAAACCCCTGTAGGAGGAGTTACATTAGTGGAGGAAGTGAGTTAGTCTTAGTCCAGTTTTCAGTGAGAGAGGACAAAGAGGACAAAGTTCCTGCTGTAGTCAAGCCAGGGCCTGGCTTCTGCCAAGAACCCTGAGAGGAACCAAGCGCAGATGCAGATATAGACTTTCTTCTATACAAGCAACTACGTTCACTATGCAGTGCTAAGCTAACAGAAGGGAGAGTAGCCACCAAGGAACACCCTAGCCCACTCCAGGCCCATTGCTGAGGGACTATTCTCTTTTCTCAAAACCCTGTAAGAAGAAGAAGGTACGTCTTTCAAATCCCCAGCTAAAGGAACTTACAAAAGGCCCTTACTCTTACAGTGTGGTCAGCAGTAGTGGACTACAATAGGGGCGTTTCGGGCGGCAGCCCGGGGCCCTGAGCTCCTGGGGGGCCCATGACCACCCAAAAAGACTTATACTTTCAGTGGTGTACTGTCTCCTGGCTACACTTCCGCCATGATTTGCAAAAAAATCACAGTTTTTTTAATGGCAATTTTGCAAAAATCAGGACATCATGACATTATCTATCCTGTACTATGAACGCCAGGCTAGTGCTTCCATAGTTACAGTGGGGTGGGGGGGCCCAGGCCTGGTGAACAGCCCGGGGCCTATGGTAAAGTTAATCCGCCCCTGGTGGTCAGAGTTAGTCTAAACGTGAGTACAAGTATCACTTCACTACTTGTATCTCCATTATAGTTCCGGCAGAGTACAAGAACTACATTGGGCAAGGGCTCCTCTGGCAAACTCCTCTCCTCTTCTCTCTACCTCTACAAAGCACTGCTACTACTTCTATTCTTTCCAAGCACCTACCTCAAGCACTAAGTCAGAACTGTGTCAAGATTACTACTGTCTTAACAAAGTTCCTCAGTAAAATTGTCATATTTCTATATATCAAATGCACAGGACTCTTGACCCGGGTATTGCAGATTACGGGTAGGGAATAATATCTTAACCACACCTCCCCTCCTCCCCCTTCTAACCCCCTTTAAATAAACACCAAACACCATGTAGAATTGGAATAATGGCCACAGCAGCCTATTTATTAAATAACAAGGATATCAAATATATATATACCAACTCTGTAATAAACATATTACCTATAAACTTCAATAACAACCCATTATCATAACCATAACACTGATATCCCGAGGAGGTCACGGATGGCCCATAAATGGCAGTACAGTTAGAATAATGATCCCCAGTCGCTACGCACCGACTCAGGGTTGACAAATCTGTCACGTACTGCCCATCACCATATCATCCCACCCAAGTAGTAACCACATTCCGTACTCCCACTAGCTGCCAGCTAGACACGTGGATTCCCCATTCCTCCACAGGGCCTCCTGATAACCCCCTCAGTCCGAGCCATCGATGACCCCCCCTCCGCCAGCTGCCGCGACGAGTGCTACATCGCGAACCCCAGGCCAACCACCCACCGGCCAAGTATCAATAAGGGCGGGCGGGCGTCTCAGGTCCTGTAGCTTCAGAAGACTGGTAAGTTTCTTTCTCCTCACTTCCAACTCCTAGCTAGCCCCCTCCTTCCCCAAGCTATTCCCACCACCCCCATTGGCTCTCACCTAGCAACCCCCTTATTTCACTATACCCTGAACTACAGGTAACCTCTCTCCTGCTCCCCCCCCACCCTTGGCACTGTTAACCCCTTACTGCCCACCCAGTCATGTACGGGCTGCCACTATGCTACGCTGTTTCGCCCTCCCTTGACCCGGGTATTGCAGATTACGGGTAGGGAATAATATCTTAACCACACCTCCCCTCCTCCCCCTTCTAACCCCCTTTAAATAAACACCAAACACCATGTAGAATTGGAATAATGGCCACAGCAGCCTATTTATTAAATAACAGGGATATCAAATATATATATACCAACTCTGTAATAAACATATTACCTATAAACTTCAATAACAACCCATTATCATAACCATAACACTGATATCCCGAGGAGGTCACGGATGGCCCATAAATGGCAGTACAGTTAGAATAATGATCCCCAGTCGCTACGCACCGACTCAGGGTTGACAAATCTGTCACGTACTGCCCATCACCATATCATCCCACCCAAGTAGTAACCACATTCCGTACTCCCACTAGCTGCCAGCTAGACACGTGGATTCCCCATTGCTCCACAGGGCCTCCTGATAACCCCCTCAGTCCGAGCCATCGATGACCCCCCCTCCGCCACAGCGAGCAGGGACGACACCTTGTGCCTGCGAGTCCCTCCACACCCTTATGGCCTTCTCAATCCCGTCTTGCAAATCTGAACACCAAAGGTCCGTCCCCACCTCATTCAAGTGAATCCCGTCAGCATCCATAAAACCCCAAGCTGGCACCTCCAACTCCCTGTGGCGAACAACTACGCCACCATTACGTGCCACAAAGCGGGAAACTTCCCTGTTAATGCGCCCCCGAGCCCTGTTAAGCTTGTCCACCGACCGGGCCTGGCGCCACACAAATCTAGCCACCACCTCTGACCACACTATTACCACCCCTGGGAACATGGACCACAGCCTCAATATGTCGAATTTAATGTCCCGTATCAATTCCCGGGAAGCACGCACCCCGATGTCATTGCCCCCGACGTGCAAGACTAATATGTCTGGGGGCCTATCCAGCCTAGCGTGGAAATGAAACTCTGGTAACACCCCGCTCCACAATAAGCCCCCGACACCGATCCACCGGATGCGGACTTCACTCCTCTGAAAACCCAGCTGTCTACCGCTGGTTCTTACGTCTGCCCGTGCCGCCCCCCGGCGAACGTACGAGTGCCCCAGGATCCATGTCAGGCACGCACAATCTAGGGAGAGAAAAACAACCAAAGAAAACAAAAGGAAAAACAAACAAACAAAAAAAAAAAAAAACAAGAAGAAAAAACACAAAGGGAAAAAGAACACCAACAGAACAAACCGCCTCCTTCCCCTCAAATCATGTCCATCCGCACATACGACCGGAAGCGAGCAGATTCCCACCTCCCAATCTGACGAACCACACTCTCAGACAAACCACATCTAACCGCCTCCGTGGCCGCGCCAATCCGGAAGGAGTGAGAGGCAAACTCCATTGCCGGCAAACCCAAGCATACCAGACCCTTGCGGAAAACTGCCACAAATTGGAAACGAGAGAGGGCTCTACCATCCCTATGTAGCAGGAGGGGTCCCTCCCTACCTCCCGAGCGAACCTTCAAGTACTCTGATACGCATTTGACCGGACATGCCGCGCAATCCCCTATCGCATAGAGCCTTATATGCTTCCCCCTCCCCGCCTGATCGGTCTTCGACTTACGAAGCCAGCAGGACACACTCCCCTCTCCCACTTCTACATCCCTTACCTGCAATCCATCTCCCGACACACAGGAACGACTGACCAACTCGCCAATCCTAAAGGCCCCAAAGAATGCCAACGAGAAAGCAGCCCTAAACAACACCCATTCATACCCATCCGTACACAAGGTCTCCAACACTCTCACCAGATCCCCCAGGATACTAAAGGACACCGGCCGCCTGAAATCCCTTGCTACCCTCGCCTTCCTGTACCCCGCCATTGCCTGGCGGACCAAAAAATCTTTCGTCACGTCCTGAACACCAATCATTCTAAACCAAAACGAAAGGCCGGAGAGCTTCTTGGCGATACCGGCCGCCGAAGCCCCCGCTCCAAACGCATCCCCAACAAACATCAGCAACAGTGGGATCAATTCACCACTCGCCCCATCCGACCCCACTCTCCTACAAAACTGCTGCCACTCACGCCACACCTCCTCACGCCCCCGCCATGTAGGCTGGCTAACCGCCCTTGCCATCAGACCGAATGCAGTCCGCAAACCAGGCTCCATAGATGATCGGGGCAGGAAAGCCCATGCTGCTCCGCCTCTGGCGCCAGTTCCCGAAAACGGTCCCACTGGAAACGAGAAAGCGAATCAGCAATGGAGTTCCTGCACCCCGGAAGATGACATGCAGACAACCATGCATTCAGTTCCAACCCCCTCAAAACAAGCCGGCGCAATAAGGTCACCACCGGCGGCGAGGATGCCGACAAGCTATTGATGGCCTGAACAACTGCCAGATTGTCACAGCAAAAACGCACCATTTTGCCGCGGAATCGAGGCCCCCAGACTTCCACTGCCGCCACTATGGGAAACAACTCTAGCAACGCCAGGTTGCGTACCAAACCATTTTTGCGCCACTCGTCAGGCCAGCCGCCTGCAAACCATTCTCCCCCAAAGTATGCACCAAAGCCAATTGAACCAGATGCGTCCGTAAACAACTCCATGTCCGCATTCTCAACCCAGTCATCCAGCCAAACCGAACGCCCATTGTATTGTGCCAAAAACTCATTCCACACACACAAATCTGCTCTATGATCCCCTGTAAGCCGAATGAAATGCAGGGGGGAACGGATTCCCGCAGTGGCAGCGGCTAGGCGCCGGCAAAAAATCCTCCCCATGGGCATGATGCGACACGCGAAGTTAAGCTTGCCTAAAAGGGACTGAAGCTGGCGCAACCGCACTTTTCGCAAACCCAGGAACTCCCGTACCAACGCACGTAGCTCGCACAACTTGTCAGG
Organism: Dendropsophus ebraccatus; assembly: GCF_027789765.1. NCBI lineage: Eukaryota > Metazoa > Chordata > Amphibia > Anura > Hylidae > Dendropsophus > Dendropsophus ebraccatus. Next base: position 3,323,663 of record NC_091465.1, on the reverse strand, counting down.
TGGCAGCCGGCATTCCATTGACACCGAATCAATCTCGATGCCCAAAAAACAAATGACAGTGGCGGGTCCCTCTGTCTTGTCCGGGGCCAAAGGAATGCCGAACCAGCGCGCCACCTGCTCCACTGTATGCAGCAGGACAGAACAAATGGGCGACCGTGCCGGGCCGACGCACAAGAAATCGTAAAGGTAATGCAAAACCGACTGCAACCCCGACTCCTTGCGCACCACCCATTCCACAAACGTGCTGAAAGCCTCGAAGTAAAAACAGGAAATGGAACACCCCATCGGCAAACAGCAGTCCACATAGTACTGTCCTTCCCACATACAACCCAACAAATGGAAGCTATCAGGGTGCACCGGCAGGAGCCGAAATGCGGCCTCAATGTCCGTTTTTGCCATGAGCGCCCCCGGCCCGCACCGCCGCACCCACTCCACCGCCCGATCAAATGAGACATATGATACCGAACATGCTTCCGGGTCTATTCCATCATTTACCGAAGCACCTTCCGGATAAGACAAATGATGGATTAGACGAAATTTGTTAGGCTCCCTTTTTGGCACCAGACCCAAAGGAGAGACCCGCAAGTACGGCCACGGCGGGTCTGCAAACGGACCCGCCATGCGTCCAAGAGTCACCTCCTTGCCCAACTTCTCGCTCACAATAGACGGATGCGCTCTGGCGGACTTCAAATTCTGCGGGCGAAAAATTGGTGCGTCTGGAGCAAAAGGAATACGAAAGCCCCACATAAACCCATCCCTCAACAATTGCGCCGCCCTCTGGTCAGGGTATTCATTTAGCAGTGGCAGCATCGCCTCTATGCTCACCGGCGTCTGTCCCTTTTTGGCCAGCATCGGCGGGACGACCCTTGGATTTCCGGAAGCATCTGGACTGAGGGTGGTTCCCCCCACAGGTTCCACACTCGTGCTTGAACCTGCAGCTGGACCCATACCGGCAGTTACCCTCATTGTATTGCCAGCAGCAACCCGGGCGCTGGGAGGCCGAGGCTCCGGCCGACCCAGCTGACCCAGACGAACCCCCGGCCCCCGCCCGAAACGACTGAGAAGGCGCGCGTGATGCCACCATCAGCCGCATCCACAATGCTATGTCCTTGTGATCCCAACGCAGCGCCGGCCTTACCGCTTTACGCTGGCGGAACTGCTCGTCATACCGCAGCCAAGCAGTTCCGCCATAAACACGATAAGCCTCCCCTATAGCATCCATATAGCCGAATAAAGCAGAGCAGTTCTGAGGAGCCTTCTCTCCAATTACACTCGCCAAAATGGCGAATGCTTGAAGCCAATTCGTAAAAGTGCGGGGTATCAGTCGATACCGCCGCTTCTCCTCCTCCTCCTTCTTACTCTCATCTGCTTTACGCTTCTCAATGTTAAATTTTTCCAGAGGAAGGAGGGAGAATATTTCCACGTATTCATCCTTCCAGATCCTCTCACGCACTTCCTGTTTCAAATGCGCCCCCAGCGGGCCATCAAAACATACATACACCTCCCCACGTGCCGAGTCATCCAAGCGGACAGAGGCATCGCTGACCGCGGGCCCCACCGTAGGTGCCGCTTGAACAGCTGCAGGCGCCTGCGCCACCGGAGTTCCCTGTCCCACCGCCCCAGCACCGCTACCCACCCATGCTGCCGCTGGCGGCGCCACTGTCGCATGCGAACCCGCGCTTTGTACCATCAACCCCCGCATGCTAGTTAAAAACTGCGCCACTGCCTCTCCAATCCCTGCAAACTGTCCCCCGCCCCCCGACCACTGATCCCCTACACGCACATTGACACCTCCAGCCACACCAGAAGACACAGGGGACAAAACAGGGGACAGCACAGACATAGAAAAAGACTCACCAGGCTGACTCTCAGCGGACGCCGGAACAGCCGCTATCCGAGATCGCACCCCTGCTGTCGCAGCACCACGAACCTCTCCTTCCTCCAGGCTGTCAGATTCGTCGTCCAAGGAAGATGGCCCGGCTCCCAGATCCTCTCCAGCAACGTCCAGCGTGGGCGGAGCCACCTGAACTCGCTGTCCAGATGAGCCGCCGGCGACAGGAGGGCTGGCCGCCACGGATGACGTGCTGGGGACTACTACTCCGTCGGCCACCCTCCGCCCTGCACCTTGAGACGTGGAGGGGAACGCCTCCCCCCCGGATCAGCTGCTGCCCGGGATCGCCTTCTCCTCACCTCTCTGGGCTGCAATTTCTCCCCCTGGGACCGGGTCCCGGCTCTGCTTCGTCGCTGGGCTGCCCCCTGCTTCCTGCTGTGAGAGGGGCCAGCCGCCGCAGGTCCTGTTACTGCTGCCGTAACGGAGGGGGAGGAAGGAGCCACGTGACCCTCCCCCTGCCGCCCGGAACCCCGCCGCGCTGCAGGATTCCTCCCAGCCCGACTCCTGTGCAGGGGGGAGCTGTGCCTGCCAGGAGGGGCCGGAGGGTCCTGTGAAGGGCTCCTTACGCGGCGGGAACGGCTGGGGATTCCAGGGCTGAGCCGCTCCGGCGGGCGCCGGTGGCGTGCGGACAGGCGGGCCCCCCGGGACTGCAACCCCCCGTCTGCTTCCCTAATCACCTGGGCAAGCTGAGCCTGGACCCAGGCGGCCCCATGCTGAGCCGTTACACCCCTCAGGGATGCCATGAATGCTGACAAGTCTGCTGCAGGCTGAGTATCCATGCTCCGTCTCAGGTCCTGTAGCTTCAGAAGACTGGTAAGTTTCTTTCTCCTCACTTCCAACTCCTAGATAGCCCCCTCCTTCCCCAAGCTATTCCCACCACCCCCATTGGCTCTCACCTAGCAACCCCCTTATTTCACTATACCCTGAACTACAGGTAACCTCTCTCCTGCTCCCCCCCCACCCTTGGCACTGTTAACCCCTTACTGCCCACCCAGTCATGTACGGGCTGCCACTATGCTACGCTGTTTCGCCCTCCCTGTCTACCTCTGTTGCACCTGCACCTATACACACACCACCGCACACCTTGGGTTATTTTTCCCCTCTCCCCCCCCCCTGTATGTGGCAGTACCGACAATCGGGGTGGGTCAGTTACCACCCCAGGTTGCTGTGACAAGAGCCCAAGGGACCCACAACAACCCGGCAGGTTACCGCCCATTTTGGGGAATACAAGACGGCCATATACTGTACAAGCAGGTATCAACATCGCACCTGTGTACTGGAGTAGCACTGGCGTCACGACATATAACAAAAACATCACTGGCTGAGCAAGGGAATCTCTCTCTACCACGACAGTATCCATGGTTATATCCAAGACTCCTTAGGGCGGCATCCAACTTCTGCAGCCATTGGGAATCAAATGCCGAATGTTGGGGTTCAGAGAAAGTGCCAAAGTGCTTCTTTTATCTTAACCCCATCTGAGTCCTTTAAAAAAGTAACCACAGTAAAATCCAATCCCTTTAAGCCATGTCTGTTTGTAGAGACAATATGGATGCCACTATATGTTCCAGGGACGTCCCTATAACTCCGATCCAGTGATGACCTTCTCCTCCTTCCCCTTCTCTGACTTGAATTCCATATAAGTTACAAATATATTTTCTTCTTCCAAACAATATAGACTCACCTGACCTTGTTTCTGAGCGGCGTGAATAGCGGTATCATATCTAATCAAACACGTATTTATAAAGCCGGTACGCGCGCTCCATGCCGCCACTCATTAAATGCGTTTTCAAGTACATAAAACAATATTTTCCATTACTGATTTTATCCCAGTAGGTTCCCAAATTATGGCGCCACGTCTCGCTCAATCAATACCGCTCTATTTGATGGAGCTGATAAACATTTGACGCGTGTTCAATTTACAGCCCTATTACAGGATTATAATTTATATTGTAATATTACGGATAGTTAGAATTCCACCTCCCCCTCCTGGGGTGAAGACTGAAGAATTGTTTAACTTTATAAAACGTTCCTGCAAAGTTCTGAAAGAAATGAGCGATGATGACAGAGGAGCGGCTGGAGGTGGCGGGCGGATAGAGCCGCGCCGCTCACAACGTCCAGCTTTCCGCCGATGAACCCGTGGGGATCTGAGGGATTTGTACTTGTTATCAAGCATTCATACTAATGAGATTGTTCCATCATTCATTGAAATGGACAAGCTCTCAGTTGGGACTAATTCGCTTTATAACGCAGCATTTTTAATGAGAGTCTATTCTCAGATTGTCCTTGCAGACAATTTAATTTAGCGAATCTGTCCGTCCAGGATAATGGTCGGGATTCTGATGTGCAAATATAATGGGGAATTGTGAAATATCAAGTTTAAGTTGGTTCTGATATAGGTGACATATACTAGAAATTTCTACAAAGCAAGGAAGTATACGGGGGGTGGGGTCCAAATACCCCCCCCCCCCTACTTCTGGGTCTCCTACACATCCTTACACCATGATGGAAGGGTCCACCTACCCTCCAAATAACCCCCCTACTTCTGGGTCTCCTATACTTCCCTACACCATGATGGAGGGGTCCACCTACCCTCCAAATAACCCCCCTACTTCTAGGTCTCTTATACTTCCCTACACCATGATGGAAGGGTCCACCTACCCTCCAAATAACCAACCTACTTCTAGGTCTCCTATACTTCCCTACACCATGATGGAAGGGTCCACCTACCCTCCAAATAACCCGCCTACTACTAGGTCTCCTATACTTCCCTACACCATGATGGAAGGATCCACCTACCCTCCAAATAACCCACCTACTTCTAGGTCTCCTATACTTCCCTACATCATGATGGAAGGGTCCACCTACCCTCCAAATAACCCCCCTACTTCTAGGTCTCCTATACTTCCCTACATCATGATGGAAGGGTCCACCTACCCTCCAAATAACCCGCCTACTTCTAGGTCTCCTATACTTCCTTACATCATGATGGAAGGGTCCACCTCTTTCCAATCTTTAGGGTGTAAACGGAGGATTTCACCACTAGTGCAGTGCCAATGTTTCCCCTAAATTAGCCAAAGTTTGGACATAGGCCCCAGGTCCAGCAGAAGACAACCCTTTGAAGCTCACATTGGAAACAATTAGTTGCCGCTTGGCTTTATTTCTTTTGTTGTTGGTGCAATTGTGGTGAGGTACAGGTATAGGTGTTGTTGTGACAGCTCAGCCAAAGATGGTATAGTCATGATGCCAGTGCTTGTCCAGCACACAGATGTGATGTTGGTACCTGCTTTGTTTATGTACCTGGCTATGTTCCCCAATGGTCGTTGACCTGCTGGGCTGTGATGGGTCCCTTGGGCTCTTGTCACGGTAGTCCTGAGTGGCAACATCCGGAGTATTAGTACCGCCACCCACAGTCCGGGGAAAAATTAACCCAAGGTGTGCGGTTAGTGTGTATGGGTGCTGGTCCGTATGAAGAATGACCCAGTCCCAGTGATATCAGAAAAAGGACAGATTTACTGTGCAGTCTTTCAGTAGTAGAACACATTTTAGTAGAATAGATAAATTTTCACACAGACTTTAGTGTTTAATTTGTTTGTGCTTGAGGAGGTGCTTGAAGAAATAAAGTAGAAGAGAGGTAGTTGTAACAGTGCTTGAAGAGTTGAGAGTAGAGTAGAGGAGAGGAGAAGAGTTGGTTGCAGGAGCCCTGACCCAAGGTAGCAATATATTCTGACAGAAATTTTGAGAAAATACTTTAGAGTTAATACTTTACTTGTACCCGTGTGTAGACTTTGGTCTGATCACCTTTTGCCCTACAGTGTCGAGTGACCCATCCTAATAGGGTGATACAAGCCCCAGCCGTGGTTATCTGGGTAAAGCTAAGTTCTCGGGGGTATCTCAGTTACCTGCACTGTAAGATAGAATACGTAGACCTTCCTTGGTAGCTTTGTCCTATCCAGGCTAGCTCCTCTTGTACTTAGGATACTGCCCTGCACCTTTTAGGCTAGGGTGTTACTGGACTCTTCTCCCTTTTAATTATTGGCACTGCATAGTAGCTTTAGTATAAGTAATAGTAAAATAACTGGTTGTCTCTAGCTGCATCTGTACACTTTGGTGTCTCAGACTAGACTGAACTTTGTCCCAGAACTTTGTCATATGGTACATATAAAATAGTAACCCATTACCTTCCTCAGATCTGCAATACATAAAAATACAAAATACTGTATTACTGTACATACTAGTGGTGAAACTGCAAAGTACCCTTCATCACCACTTAACCGGAAAGAGGAAACTTTTTGAGAGGTGCAAAAGAAAGATAAAAACACCCATGGTGGGACACCAAACAATTATAGCACCCAGGAACCCCATTTCTCGCCCCAGGGTCTGAGGGTCATAATTGGTCCAAATGTCTCTCTGCTACATAAGAAGATACCAGTATTATGAATCAAACCTGGTAGATAGGTGCCCTGTCTGGAAATGTGGTGCCCTGTGTAAATACAGAGGAAGAAAGCCAACCGGGAATGGGGAACCCAATTCCTATGGTCAAGACATCAAACATAGGGACTACAAGGTTTAGAAGCCATTATGCTGGGCTTAGCCCCATTCTAAGTCGAGTTTCTTATGAGGGAGGAGATGCTGGACCCCATTTATAAAGTCGATGGGTCATATTATAGACCCAGTTGTTGGTTCAGCTTAGTAAACAATGAATTGGTGTCCTTCAGACTCTTTGTCTTTAGAGAATGTTTTAGGGTGAATACACAAATGTCAAAATTGGATCAAATTAATCTGAGCTTTTTTGCCCCCTATTTCCATTTTCGTCCTTGTATATCGAGCTGGTAAGTGTGTGTGTGTGTGTGTGTGGGGGGGGGTGGGGTGGCGTCTCAGCTTACGCTCTCTACATTCACTGCCAGAGCCTCACCAGGAGTCCATGCTCTCATCCAAAACCACATGGATCAGGTCACATCCAAGTCAGGATTCAAACCTGAAACAAACCTGACAGTCACCATATTAGACCCCAAAGGATTCTCACGAGATTCGATCACCTTTAGAACTTGTGTTTTTGTAGTCAACTTGAAGTCCATCACAGAACTTTTTGAAAGGCTAATCCAGCAAAGGAATTAAGTGTCAGTCTACAGTGTTGTCTCCTAAAACTTTCCTCAAAGACAAGACGTGTCCTGTTGGGTCTGGGGAGACACTGGCCAACGTTTGTGCTTTCGGTAGAATTTGCTACTATGGATTTCCTCTTGAGAACAGAATTACAAGACCACAATAAACTACAATGATGTGATTGGTTGTCCAGTGTGAACAGTGACCATATGACTTCTGGTAGATGTTGCTATGACATCACATAGACAAGGTTAGGGTTACATGATAGACAGTGAGGTTTCCATCATCCAGGAGACCTCCCTGCCCCGGAGCAGCCTCCATACATTGTTCTTATCCGTCGCCCTACGTCTGATTTATTTCTAGCAAACACCTGCAAACCATCCAGAAGTATTTGCTGATCAGCAGGCGACTCTTCACACGCTGGAAGATATCTGCCACTACTTATCAATGTGCCGACATTAGGATTTAGCGCAGACGAAATATGAAAACATCAGAAAAAAAAATGGAAAGGAACAATCTGATGAGTTGCTATGGTTACACAACCTTAATATCTTCTGATCCAGCCGAGCAGATTTATAAGTAGTCAGCGCTAATCGCATCCGTCACTGTAAATGTGTATCAGACAGGACGTAAGTGCATCATCCGTCTGCGGATCATAGGAAGTGTCGCCGGATAATCCCCACAACATATGTTACTGTCTACATACATGATGGCTGGGAAATGGGAACAAATCGGCCTGGAAAAAAAATTAAAGAGGAAATTCCAGCCAAAAATCCAGGCGATTGTCCGATCCCATGGCCGATCACTTGCTCGGATAAATGCTTGGCTCCCATAGAGTGCAGATCGGAGTGGGATCGTAAACTTGGCGCTAGGGCCGTCACTTAGCAACAACAGCAATTTGCATTCGTTTCCATGATGTCATTTTCACATTTTTTTTTTGCCGGCGCCCTACAAATCCGGGATCTTGTCATCTCATTATAGGTCGTTCGGATGCGCACAGCCTCCCCGCCATCCCAGCCTTCCTGTCTCTATCCCTATTAAATCCTCACACTGTACCCTGAATAAGGCGTCTGTGCAGCGAGATCCTCCGATGCTGCTCACACATCCTCATCCTCCACCCCTGATTCCTCCACACCATCATCTCTCACAACCGGCTCCCTCATTATCAATGCATTTAAATTAGAGATGGAAAAAGTCGCCCTTTGTTCTTTTTGGATTTAGGTTGTAAACTTATATTCCAAGTGAAGCTCTGGTTTTGGAGACACTTAAAGGGCCCTGAGAAATGGTGACTAGTGGAATAAAAACACATGAATAAAGTTGTACATATTTTACTCTCCCAAGGGCATAAATATCGTAGACGTGACAACTTGTCTTGAGCAAACTTGCTGAACTTTTCGGGTTCGGCAACATTCTCTGAGCTCGATTCCTTGGAATTTGACTCCCAGAGGCTAAAGAAGTTGGATGCCACTCTAGGGAGTCCTGGAAAACATGGCCATAGGCTGTATCAATGTTTTCCTGGCAGCCCTGGGCGGCATCCAACATCACCAGGCAGTGGGAGCCAAATGCTGAGCCATCAGATTAAGAGAGCGTCGCCGAACCTGAACAGTTCATCAAGTTCGCTCAACACTAGAAGTGACCCATGCGAGTGCTCTGGGGCTCTAGAGAGATATCAGGGGCAGGTTGGCGGTGCGTCCTTTAGGTGGGAAGAGCTTACAAGGTTAGAGAAGAAATGTGCTAATACCCACCCAAGGTCTGCAACAAAGGCGATGAGCGGCAAACTATTACTCCTGGTCCAAGGGGCTTAAATCTTCTTCTATCATAAGAAGCAACACGTGGACTGGACCCACTGGGCTACGGTACTGACTTGGCTTTGGGCCATGGTCAAGAGTCTAATAGCCCTCTAGGGCTTCACCCCTTATCCTACTCCAGGATTTGGAGTCTGGATTTCTGCTGCTAGATGGTACCAGGACCTTCCACAAATGTGGTCCCAGTGGGGTAGCAGCTGGCTTAGTGCACCAGATGGTAACATGGGAGGATAGTCATGATACACCAGGTCCACACCACTGTATGACTGCAGTAACACCACATGGCCACCACACAGAGTGGGGCGCTGTATGCAAAATGCAAACTACTAATCGGGGAGGGGGTGTTGGGTTATGGACCCCCCCCCCCCCCCATTGATGAAACATTGATGGTCTATCCGGTGAATAGGTCACATGAGAAAAAAAGTCCCAGAAATCCCCTTTAAATTCCCTACTGGCACTAAAAGCAAAAAAAATAAATATATAAGTGACAAAAAGTATAAAAATGCAAATAAAAAAACGTCTTATTTCCCTTGAACATTTTTCTATCTGTTTGGTTTTTCGGTGGATAATACGTGTCGTGAGAAATGTTACAGTGAAACAATTTGTGCGGCGTCTTTGGCGTCTTCCTCCGGATGAATCTGCAGTCAGAGCCGGCTCCGACGCTTTATGGAGATTTCTGGTATTTTTAACATTTTATTAGGTTTAGAATCTAATTGAAAGTCTTGAAACTTCTTGCGGATTCGGCGTCTTTCCCGGCCACTTTGATATTTGTTTACCGTCATATTGTGCTCGCTTTCCTGCAGCTTGAAACGTCGCTCATTAATTATTGCTGGAGGCGAAATCCGGAAGCACAAGGGCAGAATGTGGATGGCGGCCGGACTGCGGGAAGACTGGTGCGCTGACCCATCTAATAGTGGGCACACACAGCGCCTCTCATGCACGCTATAGCGAATACAAATACAGATACTGAGCGCTGCCTCTGTATCCAGGAAGGTATAAATCCCACCTCAACGACTAATATACCCCAGGGGAGCAGGCCCGGAAATCACATGGGACCACGAGAGAACCTGATATACAGACAAAAGCTATTGGGCGAGTATGAAACTTTCGATATTCATTTCAATTGGTGATTACTACTACAACTACTACTATTTCTACTAATATTATTTATTATTATTATTATTATTATTATTATTATTATTATTATCACTACTACTACTACCACAAACCAACACTACTACTACCACTACTATTACCACCACTATTATTACTACTACTACCACCACCACCACTACTGCTACTACTATAACTACTACTACTACTATTACTATTACTACTACCACCACTACTGCTACTACTACTACTACTATTACTACTACTACTACTATTACTACTACCACCACTACTACTACTACTATAACTACTACTATTACTACTACCACCACTACTACTACTACTATAACTACTACTACCACCACCACTACTACTACTACTACTAGTACTACTACTACTATTACTACTACCACTACTACTATTACTACTACTATTACTACTACCACCACTATTACTACTACTATTACTACTACCACCACTACTACTATTACTACTACCACCACTACCACCACTACTACTATTACTACCACCACCACCACTATTACTACTACCACCACTACTACTACTACTATTACTACTACCACCACTACTACTATTACTACCACCACCACCACTACTACTACTACTATTACTACTACCACCACCACCACTACTACTACTACTATTACTACTACCACCACTACTACTATTACTACCACCACCACCACTACTACTACTACTATTACTACTACCACCACTACTACTACTACTATTACTACTACCACCACTACTACTATTACTACCACCACCACCACTACTACTACTACTATTACTACTACTACTACTATTACTACTACCACTACTACTACTACTACTATTACTACTACCACCACTACTACTATTACTACCACCACCACCACTACTACTACTACTATTACTACTACTACTACTATTACTACTACCACTACTACTACTACTACTACTGAGCTGCTGCAGCCTTACCCTGAAAAGGATAAATATTTGAGAAACTGTATGCGGAGTAGCTCTCTGGTGCCCCCTATTTCTTTCTAATTCTCTACTTTACTATCTCTAGTATAAAATAATCCTTGTACACAAAAAGCCTCACGGTAAAGTGACCCTGTATTAGTGTATAGGGCACAAGGACAAGCTGCCCCCCTGGGTATCACTCTACCAAACAACCAGAACAACCCATCAATAAAATAGATACAAGACAAAAAGTATGGGCATAAAGTCTGAATAATAACAAAGCTTTATTTACCATGATCCATTATTTACTTTGAAATCTGAAAGTCAACATGGCTGCTGATCAGAAGTCACATGATACCAATACAGCAGTGTAATGTGTGGATGCAGCAGAGCCGGGATGAAACAGATGGCACTGCAGGAATAGAGATAGTGAGTGTGCATTATATCCACAATCAGGACGTGGTAACTACAACACACATTAAAGGGACACCCCGACCTTTTATAAACCGAGGCTTCAGTGTGTTATAAGAAGTTCCATAACTTTCATGCCATTGTATGCGGAGCGCTGACAGAGGACGTTACAGAGATGCAGCCTGATTAATCACACTCTGTCCTGATGCTAATTATACATATACTATTCCGGCTCCCATCACAGGGCGTATCGGCCCTCGGGAGTAGCTGCAAACGTCAGCGGTCAGAGGTGGCAGTCACTCCAGGCACAGGCCCCTCAGTCACACTGGAAATCACCCGGAGACAGAAAGTGCCAGAGATTCTATCAAAAAATCTCCAGTCTTCCAGTACTTAGCAGCTGCTGTATGTCCTGCAGGAAGTGGTGTATTCTCTCTAGTCTGACACAGTGCTCTCTGCTGCCACCTCTGTCCATGTCAGGAACTGTCCAGAGCAGGAGAGGTTTTCTATGGTGATTTGTTACTGACACCAGTTTATTTGGAAATGTTAAAGAAAAAACAAAACCAATGGATCGGAAAATCATCCATATTTCTGCGGAGAAATCTACAATAGTCACTTGGGTGCGAACTGTGAGCGACATGAGGAAAGAGAAAGAGCAAGAAAGAGACTACGGTAATATCTGATAGGATGACGATCACTGCCGGGTTACATAAACAACGAGATCAGCAGCCAGGCCGCAAATCTGCTCCACTCCAGGCTTATCCAACAGGCCTCTTCTATGTAGTTATTATTATCATTATTATTATTGTAGTTATTATTATAGTTATTATTACTGTATTTATTATTATTGATATTGTTGTTGTTATTATTATTATAGTTGTTATTATTATTGTAGTTATTATTATTATTATTATTATTATTATTATTATTATTATTGTAGTTATTATTATAGTTATTATTACTGTATTTATTATTATTGATATTGTTGTTGTTGTTATTATTATTATAGTTGTTATTATTATTATTATTAATATTACTGTGGATGTTACTATTTTCCGTTTGTTTTCCCTCTCGCCCGCCTGCCGGATAGAAGTGCTGTGCCAGCGCGGGAACTAAATCATCTTCCCAGGGCGGCAGCGGACGGATAATCAGATATTCACTTTCACGTACAACAACCTTGCCTCTTCCATTCATCTTTAGCCCTGATGGTTTTCGGATGATCTATATTCCAAAATTTCACTGCCGTCTCCTTTCTCATGGAGGAAGAAGAAATATTCTGAGGTGAGTGAGCGGGCTGAGTGATTGCGGCTCCGTGTTCCAGCCCGGAATCTGCCGTCTATTAGATATTCCTCCTGGTGACAATGCTTTGTGTAATCCGGACTGTGATGCCGCTGCTCTCCGCTATTCAGGATCCTGTCAGGGCCGACACTACTGGGAATGACATGATGGTGGCCGTGAATGTTCTATAGAAGAAAAGGACGTCAATAGACATAGAGCACAAGGACCTCGGCAAGTTATAAAGATGCACAGACCACTAAGATCTATTGTCTCATGAGTCTATTGGGCGGACCGGCATCTACATCCATTAGTCTGAATGGCGGGACTCAGTTCAAGGTCGAAGAATCTGAATATCGGTACTGGATGCAAGGACGCGCTGTACAACGTACAATGTTATCCTCCATTAGTCCAAGTACTGAAGGAAAACCATCTAAGTACTCATAACATGGTAAGCCAGACCGTGAGGGTCACATACAGAGGATCAGTGGGCAGCAGGCTGGGCGATACGCAACTACACGGCCCAGATACAACATCACATTGCCGGGAAGGGTAATTCAGTCTTCAGTGGTCCCCATGGATGTCTCCAGGGCCGGACTGGGACTGAGAATCATCCCTGGTACTAACGCCCCTCCAGCCCACATAACACATCAGTTCTATTGGCATGAATGGAGCCAAGTTATTATGCCACAATAGACAGCTTAGGAGCAAGGGTGGCGCTGTTTTTGGAAGATAGCTACTACTATTTTCCCCTTTTCCCTATCTCTGCCTACATGTAAACTTTTAGTCATTAGATCCTATGTTCTCTATGCTTCCTGTGCAGGAGTCCCTATATAGCACAGGCCTCCCCTGCAGCTGCCAAATAATATTGCCCCCCCCCCCCATAATATAGATGCTCTTTGCAGTCCCACATAATATAGCGCCCCCATATACTGTAACACCCACATAGCATAGCTTCCCTTGTAGCCCCAACGACATAGTATAGCCCCCCTGTAGCCACCACATAGTATAGGTCCCTTTGTAGCCCCCACATAGTATAGCCCCCTTCGTAGCCCCCAGAGAGTATAGCCCCCGTGTAGCTCCCACACAGTATACTCCCTATATAGTATAGGTCCCTGTTGAGTTTCCTGGGCCGGTGTGCATCTGGCGGCCTGAGCTAATGGTACCAGAGCTCCCTGCTTTTAAAGGGGCAGAGTGGCCTTGAAGAGCTCCGGCGGCTGCAGCCCTTTGGGGGTATTCCGGGGAGGGAGGAGTGCGAGTGAGGCTGGTGGTGTATGTTCCGGAGAGGCCCAGGCAACCACTGGCAGAATGGTAGGCGGCCCTCCAACTGAGAATCTGGGCGGCGCAGCGGGCATTCGCCCAGTCCTCCAGATTATCAGTCTGGGCATCAATGTCTCTAATTTCTGGAGGACTGGGGTGGGTCCGCAATAGAGATGAGGGTGGATGGTGTGGTCCTCTCAGACACTGGCAATATCTGATGGGGGATGTGGAAAGGGTGGTCCTCTCAAACACTGGTACTATCTGATGGGGGATGTGGATGGTGTGGTCCTCATGGACACTGGTACTTTCTGATGGGGGATGTGGATGGTGTGGTCCTCATGGACACTGGTACTTTCTGATGAGTAATGTGGATGGTGTGGCCCTCTTGGACACTGGTACTTTCTGATGGGGGATGTGGATGGTGTGGTCCTCTTGGACACTGGTACTTTCTGATGGGGGATGTGGATGGTGTGGTCCTCTTGGACACTGGTACTTTCTGATGAGTAATGTGGAGGGTGAGGCCCTGTTGGACACTGGTACTTTCTGATGAGTAATGTGGAGGGTGAGGCCCTCTCGGACACTGGCACTATCTGATGGGGGATGTGGATGGTGTGGCGCTCTCGGACACTGGCACTATCTGATGGGGGATGTGGATTGAGGGCCCCCTTGAACACTGGCACTATCTGATGGGGGATATGGATGGTGAGGTCCTCTCAGACACTGGCACTATCTGATGGGGAATGTGGATGGTAAGGCCCCCTCGGACACTGGCACTATCTGATGGGGGATGTGGATGGTGTGGCCCCCTCGGACACTGGTACTATCTGATGGGGAATGTGGATGGTGTGGCCCTCTCGGACACTGGCACTATCTGATGGGGAATGTGGATGGTGTGGTCCTCTCAGACACTGGCAATATCTGATGGGGAATGTGGAAGAGGTGGCCCTCTCGGACACTGGCACTATCTGATGTGAAATGTGGATGGTGTGGCCCTCTTGGACACTGGTACTTTCTGATGAGTAATGTGGATGGTGTGGTCCTCATGGACACTGGTACTTTCTGATGAGTAATGTGGATGGTGAGGCCCTGTTGGACACTGGTACTTTCTGATGGGGGATGTGGATGGTGTGGCCCTCTCAGACACTGGCACTATCTGATGGGGCATGTGGATGGTGTGGCCCTCTAGGACACTGGCACTATCTGATGGGGAATGTGGATGGTGTGGTCCTCTCAGACACTGGCACTATCTGATGGGGGATGTGGATGGTGTGGCCCTCTCGGACACTGGTACTATCTGATGGGGGATGTGGATGGTGTGGACCTCTAGGACACTGGTACCATCTGATGAGTAATGTGGAGGGTGTGGTCCTCTTGGACACTGGTACTTTCTGATGGGGGATGTGGATGGTGTGGTCCTCATGGACACTGGTACTTTCTGATGAGTAATGTGGATGGTGTGGTCCTCATGGACACTGGTACTTTCTGATGAGTAATGTGGAGGGTGAGGCCCTCTCGGACACTGGCACTATCTGATGGGGAATGTGGATGGTGTGGCCCTCTCGGACACTGGCACTATCTGATGGGGATGTGGATGGTGTGGCCCTCTCGGACACTGGTACTATCTGATGGGGAATGTGGATGGTGTGGCCCTCTCGGACACTGGCACTATCTGATGTGGAATGTGGGTGGTGTGGCCCTCTTGGACACTGGTACTTTCTGATGAGTAATGTGGGTGGTGTGGCCCTCTTGGACACTGGTACTTTCTGATGAGTAATGTGGGTGGTGTGACCCTCTCGGACACTGGTACTTTCTGATGAGTAATGTGGGTGGTGTGGCCCTCTTGGACACTGGTACTTTCTGATGAGTAATGTGGACGGTGTGACCCTCTCGGACACTGGTACTTTCTGATGAGTAATGTGGGTGGTGTGGCCCTCTTGGACACTGGTACTTTCTGATGAGTAATGTGGATGGTGTGGTCCTCATGGACACTGGTACTTTCTGATGAGTAATGTGGATGGTGAGGCCCTGTTGGACACTGGCACTATCTGATGGGGGATATGGATGGTGAGGTCCTCTCAGACACTGGCACTATCTGATGGGGAATGTGGATGGTGTGGCCCCCTCGGACACTGGCACTATCTGATGGGGAATGTGAATGGTGTGGCCCTCTCGGACACTGGTACTATCTGATGAGTAATGGGGATGGTGTGGCCCCCTCGGACACTGGCACTATCTGATGGGGGATGTGGATGGTGTGGCCCCCTCGGACACTGGCACTATCTGATGGGGAATGTGGATGGTGTGGCCCTCTCGGACACTGGTACTATCTGATGGGGAATGTGGATGGTGTGGTCCTCTCAGACACTGGCACTATCTGATGGAGAATGTGGATGATGTGGCCCTCTCGGACACTGGCACTATCTGATGTGGAATGTGGATGGTGTGGTCCTCTTGGACACTGGTACTATCTGATGAGTAATGGGGATGGTGTGGCCCCCTCGGACACTGGCACTATCTGATGGGGGATGTGGATGGTGTGGTCCTCTTGGACACTGGCACTATCTGATGTGGATTGTGGATGGTGTGGCCCTCTCGGACACTGGCACTATCTGATGTGGAATGTGGATGGTGTGGCCCTCTCGGACACTTGCACTTTCTGATGAGTAATGTGGATGGTGTGGCCCTCTCGGACACTGGTACTTTCTGATGAGTAATGTGGACGGTGTGACCCTCTCGGACACTGGTACTTTCTGATGAGTAATGTGGATGGTGTGGCCCTCTCGGACACTGGCACTATCTGATGGGGAATGTGGATGGTGTGGCCCTCTCGGACACTGGTACTTTCTGATGAGTAATGTGGATGGTGTGGCCCTCTCGGACACTGGTACTTTCTGATGAGTAATGTGGACGGTGTGGCTCCCTCGGACACTGGCACTATCTGATGGGGGATGTGGATGGTGTGGCTCCCTCGGACACTGGCACTATCTGATGGGGAATGTGGATGGTGTGGTCCTCTCGGTCACTGGCACTATCTGATGGGGGATATGGATGGTGTGGCTCCCTCGGACACTGGTACTTTCTGATGAGTAATGTGGACGGTGTGGCTCCCTCGGACACTGGCACTATCTGATGGGGGATGTGGATGGTGTGGCTCCCTCGGACACTGGTACTTTCTGATGGGGAATGTGGATGGTGTGGCCCTCTTGGACACTGGCACTATCTGATGGGGGATGTGGATGGTGTGGTCCTCTCGGTCACTGACACTATCTGATGGGGCATGTGGAAGAGGTGGCCCTCTCGGACACGGGATGATCTAGGATGAATGATTCTTCACTTTGGTACTTGCCTGAACGAGCGCTGTCAGTGTTCGTTTCCTCCTCATTCCCCGCTTGCTGCCACCGCTATTACACACAGCGGCAGCGAATGGGTAAGTGCATGGGAGGCTGCAGGGAGCTGTATGTGTGGGGGGGGGGCTGCCCAGGTGATTGCTAGATTGTCTAGGCAGCCCATAGAGGATAGTGGCGGTCTGCTGCCTCCTGTTCCACAGAGTGACGGCGGCAGATCACTGCTGTCACGGTCGTTTGTCTTTTAACATGTTGAAGGACAAACGACTGCAATGATCAGCCGACATCGTTCATGTTGGCAGATCGTTGCCTTCTATTACATGGGACGATTATCGGCCAATATCGGCCGAATACGGACAATAATCGTTCAGTGTAATAGGGCCTTGAGCCCAGTTGTCTCCATGTTTGCCCCTTGATGGTCGTCTCTTTAGAGCATAAAGCCTTGTACACACAGTCGGGAGCGGCTGACATGTTCTTGTGACGGTAATGATCTCAGGCAATGAATCTGATGTGTGCGGAGACGACGTTACCAGGAGAGGAGATTATTACAGAATATTCCGCCATTCAGCGCGCAGCTCTTGTACAGTATAATGGAGGTGTCCGCGTTCCGTTGGATCAGACAATTACACGCTAACCTTGCATTCTCTCCTCCTTTCAGACTCCGCCGTTCGCTATTTGCAGGAGTGAAATGATTTTTTTCATTTAAGCGTCTAAATTTAATTTGTCCTTCACCTGTGAGCAGAACGTTGCGCCATTGTTTCAGCCGCAATGTTCTTCCACGGATAAATACAGAATCGCATTGAAATGGTTTATACCAATCTCTTTTAGAGCCTCGTAAATAGGAGATTTTATAGCGAATTTCTCCTCTTCAAAAACATCGTTATATCTTATTATTATAATAATCATCTCTAGAGCTGTAATAGTCACGGGGAGCGCAGAGGAAGCAGCTGCACCGGGCCCTGGTGTCTGGGGGCCCCAATGGCTCCAGTGCTAAGCCCCCTAATGACCCCCCCACCCCCACCCCGCACACAACCAGAACTAATTGTCCATATCAGACATTGTGGGTGGATAGTCTCCGATCATGTCTATCCTATATGCCAGTGCGCAGTCTGCAATCGTCAGGAGCGCGGCCACGCCCAATCTACATATTACGGATGTGGTCTGTGACTGCACGCGGTCCATGGACGTCACCTCGCGACGAGGATTTAATATAACAAACAATGGAAATTTGTAGCTCCGTTCCATTTCAGTGAATGGACATAAATTCTACACACATCCAGGGGAGAGGGGTGGCGCTGTTTCTACAAGAAAGTAGCCGTGCTTTTGTGGGATAACCCCTTTAAGTGATAGATGGTGTAGGATGCAGCAGATTTATTCTGGATACATTTCTGTCTTCTAGAAAAGTGGCGCAAGGAGGGGGGAAAGTTGCAGCTTAGGTGAAACTTTTCATCCTGTGTACACCAGAAAATTGGCGTACAGGAATAATAGAGTAGGTTTTCTCAGACTGTGATAGGTGTTGTAGGAGAGCTTCCCCTTTAAGTGATTCTGCATCCTAGTTATGGCCGTTTATGATGATTTGTTTCCTAGAGAAGCAGCAATGCGTTCGTCTCATCCCAGTGTCCTGATCCTCATAAAGATCCCGACGTGTTTTCAGTCACCTCCTCCCCACTTCCTCGGGGTTCGGACCATCTCGTTGACTTCTCTCTTTTCGTTATGTTCTTATTAAACAGCCCTAAATAATCCTGGTAATTATGTGGGAACGGGCCGTAAATAAGCTGCATGGCCGTGCTCGCTCTGTGACTTATAAGCCGCGCCAAAAATAGGATTAGATAATACATTGTAATGAAATGGAAATGATTTGTGGAGTCGGCGGCCGGTGGGCTGTTTACCAGATTGGTCGCCATCCATTGCAGAGAGCTAATAAAGTGCAGCGGTGGCGGCGGCCGTCATAGGCGAGATCCATTACATCCAGGCATGGCTGACAGAACGGCCCGGCACAAAGGGATGAATATTTTATAGGTTTTAATTTTCCCATCTAGGAGCCCGATGTTCCCGGCCTCTGCCAGCGCTTTTGTCTTCAACTTCATAAATGTTGAAAGGTTTATCATTCTGGCATCTCGGCTGCGTCTTCCATCATCTCCTTTTATTAAGGCTGGAGCGGCAGAAGCGCCATATTTACTCCGTTATTTGTATGTTCTTTCATTTCCTCCCCCCCCCCCATCTTCTTATACTGAGATCTGCCGGGAGATGTTCCTGCCTCTTGTATATGATCTGATCCCTCGTCTATCAGATGTGTATAATGAGGTACAGGGG
>NC_091465.1:3261688-3299188 GCF_027789765.1 Dendropsophus ebraccatus | reverse complement strand
CACGTCTCTGTATACTGCTCTATGCACACGTCTCTGTATACTGCTCTATGCACACGTCTCTGTATACTGCTCTGTACACACATCTCTGTATACTGCTCTGTACTCATGTCTCTGTATACTGCTCTGTACTCATGTCTCTGTATACTGCTCTGTACACACGTCTCTGTATACTGCTCTATGCACACGTCTCTGTATACTGCTCTATGCACACGTCTCTGTATACTGCTCTGTACACACATCTCTGTATACTGCTCTGTACACACGTCTTTGTATACTGCTCTATACTCATGTCTCTGTATACTGCTCTGTACACACGTCTCTGTATACTGCTCTGTACTCATGTCTCTGTATACTGCTCTGTACACACGTCTCTGTATACTGCTCTATGCACACGTCTCTGTATACTGCTCTATGCACACGTCTCTGTATACTGCTCTGTACACACATCTCTGTATACTGCTCTGTACTCATGTCTCTGTATACTGCTCTGTACTCATATCTCCGTATACTGCTCTGTACACACGTCTCTGTATACTGCTCTGTACACACATCTCTGTATACTGCTCTGTACACACGTCTTTGTATACTGCTCTATACTCATGTCTCTGTATACTGCTCTGTACTCATGTCTCTGTATACTGCTCTGTACTCATGTCTCTGTATACTGCTCTGTACACACATCTCTGTATACTGCTCTGTACACACATCTCTGTATACTGCTCTGTACACACATCTCTGTATACTGCTCTGTACACACATCTCTGTATACTGCTCTGTACACACGTCTTTGTATACTGCTCTGTACTCATGTCTCTGTATACTGCTCTGTACTCATGTCTCCGTATACTGCTCTGTACTCATGTCTCCGTATACTGCTCTGTACTCATGTCTCCGTATACTGCTCTGTACACACGTCTCTGTATACTGCTCTGTACACACGTCTCTGTATACTGCTCTGTACACACATCTCTGTATACTGCTCTGTACACACGTCTTTGTATACTGCTCTGTACACACGTCTCTGTATACTGCTCTGTACACACATCTCTGTATACTGCTCTGTACACACATCTCTGTATACTGCTCTGTACACACATCTCTGTATACTGCTCTGTACACACGTCTCTGTATACTGCTCTGTACACACGTCTCTGTATACTGCTCTGTACACACATCTCTGTATACTGCTCTGTACACACATCTCTGTATACTGCTCTGTACACACATCTCTGTATACTGCTCTGTACACACGTCTCTGTATACTGCTCTGTACACACGTCTCTGTATACTGCTCTGTACACACGTCTCTGTATACTGCTCTGTACACACGTCTTTGTATACTGCTCTGTACTCATGTCTCTGTATACTGCTCTGTACTCATGTCTCCGTATACTGCTCTGTACTCATGTCTCCGTATACTGCTCTGTACACACATCTCTGTATACTGCTCTGTACACACGTCTCTGTATACTGCTCTGTACACACGTCTCTGTATACTGCTCTGTACACACATCTCTGTATACTGCTCTGTACACACGTCTCTGTATACTGCTCTGTACACACGTCTTTGTATACTGCTCTATACTCATGTCTCTGTATACTGCTCTGTACTCATGTCTCTGTATACTGCTCTATACTCATGTCTCTGTATACTGCTCTGTACTCATGTCTCTGTATACTGCTCTGTACTCATGTCTCTGTATACTGCTCTGTACACACGTCTTTGTATACTGCTCTATACTCATGTCTCTGTATACTGCTCTGTACACACGTCTCTGTATACTGCTCTGTACACACATCTCTGTATACTGCTCTGTACTCATGTCTCTGTATACTGCTCTGTACACACATCTCTGTATACTGCTCTGTACGCATGTCTCCGTATACTGCTAGAGATGAGCGGGCCTGAGGATATTTAGGTGCACTGGGTTTGGCCAAAGCACAAAAAAAAAAATCTAGTTTGGGTGCCAGGACCCCGAACGGAATCCAGACCCAGTCAATGGGGACCCGATTTTTGGGTCCAAACCTCCTGGAGGCCGGACACAAAGCAGCTACCTGTACAGCTGCTGCCTACTGCAGAGGAGCAGAACACCTGTCAAAATGATGGGCGTTCTGCTCCTGCCGTTACTGTGGTCTCTTCTTTTTGTTTTCCAGATATTTCTATCCTGAGGAATACATCGGACTTAGAGGATTGCTTCAATGATCGGCTGATTCTTATTTGTTAATTAAATGGTCATTGAGGTGTGTGGGTGTGTTTATTTATTTTATTTTTTTTAAGGGGGGGGGGGGGGTATTTAAATAAAAATTCTCTTGTCTAGCGTCTTTTTTTATGCACTTTACAGGCTTAGGGCCCTATTACCCCGCACCGTTATCGTCTGTACCTGGTCCATAATCATTAGATGTAATGTACAATGTCGGCTGATCGTTGTCTTTCAACAGGTTTACAAAATCCCGATCATGACAGCAGCGATCGCCACTGACTTCCATGGGCGGCCTGGGCGATCTAATGATGGTCTGGGCACTGCCTGCCGCAGCCCTCCCCCTGCTTACTATCTAAGGGTATGTTCACACTGAGAAAATGGGGCGTAATTCCGCCTGCTTCAGTGTCAGACCACATCTCTATGGGAGGGCTTACACACCTCCGCTCAAAGAGCTGAACAGTACAGGCAGCGACTGGGGAACGAGCAACGGCCAGGTGTCAGGTCTGGTAGTACGAGTCCCACGATAGAACGGCCGTGTGTCAGGTCTGGTAGTACGAGTCCCAGGATAGAACGGCCGTGTGTCACGTCTGGTAGTACGAGTCCCAGGATTGAACGGCCAGGTGTCAGATCCGTTAGTACGAGTCCCAGGATTGAACGGCCGGTTGTCAGTTCTGGTAGTACGAGTCCCAGGATTGAACGGCCGGGTGTCAGATCTGGTATTACGAGTCCCAGGATTGAACAGCCGGGTGTCAGATCTGGTAGTACGAGTCCCAGGATTGAACGGCCGTGTGTCTGGTCTGGTAGTACGAGTCCCAGGATTGAACGGCCGTGTGTCTGGTCTGGTAGTACGAGTCCCAGGATTGAACGGCCGGTTGTCTGGTCTGGTAGTACGAGTCCCAGGATTGAACGGCCGGGTGTCAGATCTGGTATTACGAGTCCCAGGATTGAACGGCCGGGTGTCAGGTCTGGTAGTACGAGTCCCAGGATTGAACGGCCGGGTGTAGCTAACTCCTCAAGGTTCTGCGAGAAGGTGGAGCAGAAATCAATGGAGTTGGTCGGCTTACAGGCACTTTGCTCCACTGCAGACAAGTCTTTTGTTTTCTTGGATTTCCCTAAATTGATGAGGTTACCCCGGGGCGTAGACAATGTATTCCAGGTTACCCCCCCTGAGGGTGCAGTATGACACCAATTTGTCTGTGTTCTTAGGGCAGCTGCTCCTTATTAATCACATGACGCTTTAGGGCCCTTTTACACGGAAAGATTATCTGACAGATTATCTGCCAAAGATTTGAAGCCAAAGCCAGGAATGGACTATAAACAGAGAGCAGGTAATAAAGGAAAGCCTGAGATTTCCTTTATTACCTGCTCTCTGTTTATAGTCCATTCCTGGCTTTGGCTTCAAATCTTTAGCAGATAATCTGTCAGATAATCTTTCTGTGTAAAAGGGCCCTTACGCTGCAGTCCTATGTAAATCAGCAGATCTTACCATGACCATCTGCAGTCCTATGTAAATTAGCAGATCTTACCATGACCATCAGCAGTCCTATGTAAATTAGCAGATCTTACCATGACCATCAGCAGTCCTATGTAAATTAGCAGTCCTGACCCACAGACTCCATGTTCCTTCATTTGCTGATGACCTTTTCATCTCCCGTCATAAATCCTCTTCTATTTGACTCCATTGATGTTTGTGATTCCAAAAAGGTGGAGTAAGCATTTCCTGCCGCCATCAATTAAAGTAAGAAGTGTCTCCTCGTGTGGATGAAACGGAGAACAGAATTGTAAAATATCGGCATCTACTTCAATCCATCATGAGGCAAAATATTACACTGAATGCTCTCTGGCAGCAGCCGCACATCGATTACAGCTCCGGTGACTCCGGCTCCTGGCAGCGGCCGCTCATTGATTACAGCTCCGGTGACTCCGGCTCCTGGCAGCGGCCGCTCATTGATTAGGCCCCCTTCACACGTCCGGAAAAACCGTCCGGATTTCCTGACCCATAGACTTTAATTGGTCACGGACACCCTTCCGGATTTTTCCGGAAGGGTGTCCGTTCCAGAAAATAGGTCCAGAAAAAATAGGACATTTCCTTTTTTTGTCCGGAATTCCGTCCCAGACGCCCCCATAGAAGCCTATGGGGGCGCCGTAATCACGGGCACTTTCCTGAAAGTGCCCGCGATTCCGGGTTACCGGCGCACCCCCCCACCACCCGCATAACTCACTGCTGCCGTCCACTTCTGCTCCCCCGGCCTCCTTCTTCCTGGTGCCGCGCCCGGAGTCCTCACCCATCGGCACCCCCCCCCCCCCGGACCTCAGAGTAGCGCAAACCCCCCCCCCCCACCTCAGTCAGCGGCACAATACTTCTCCGCCAGCCCCCCCCTACCTTGGAGTAGCGCCCCCCCCCCCCGGACCTCAGAGTAGCTCAACCCCCCCCCCCCCGCCCCCCCCCCGACCTCAGTCAGCGGCACAATACTTCTCCGCCAGCCCCCCCCCCCTACCTTGGAGTAGCGGCCGGCGCCCGGACCGCTCACCCAGCGCCCACCCCCCCGCCCCGGACCTCAAAGTAGCAGCCCGCGCCCAGTCTCCTCGTCCAGCAGCCCGACACCTCACACACCCCGGACCTCGGATCAGCGCCACGGCGGCAATGCTGTATCCTCACCCGGTTCCAGATCAGAAGACCAGGAACCAGGACAGGAGTAAACTGGAGTAATACGGCCACTGGGTTATACGTTCTGCATATCGGAGTGCTGTAAACCCATCACTTTGCTGACATCTAGTGGCAGGTTTGTGTAGGTGCAGGTGAGACAGGACTCCACATCACAGCTACATTCTCAGACCAGGTAGAATCGGTGTATCAATCTGTCCCGCTGTCCGTCTGTCCCGGACGGACCTGCTTTACTCCAGTTGGTTGTTACTGGTTCATTTCCAGCTTTAGGGATGGTGTTTTACTCCAAAAAGAAGCAGTGTGCTAAGGGGACTACACGCTGCATCCTACCACCTGCAGGGAGGAGTAATGCATCCTACCACCTGCAGGGAGGAGTAATGCATCCTACCACCTGCAGAGAGGAGTAATGCATCCTACCACCTTCAGAGAGGAGTAATGCATCCTAGCACCTGCAGAGAGGAGTAATGCATCCTACCACCTGCAGAGAGGAGTAATGCATCCTACCACCTGCAGAGAGGAGTAATGCATCCTACCACCTGCAGGGAGGAGTAATGCATCCTACCACCTGCAGAGAGGTGTAATGCATCCTACCACCTGCAGAGAGGAGTAATGCATCCTACCACCTGCAGGGAGGAGTAATGCATCCTACCACCTGCAGAGAGGAGTAATGCATCCTACCACCTTCAGAGAGGAGTAATGCATCCTACCACCTGCAGAGAGGAGTAATGCATCCTACCACCTTCAGAGAGGAGTAATGCATCCTAGCACCTGCAGAGAGGTGTAATGCATCCTACCACCTGCAGGGAGGTGTAATGCATCCTACCACCTTCAGAGAGGAGTAATGCATCCTACCACCTGCAGAGAGGAGTAATGCATCCTACCACCTTCAGAGAGGAGTAATGCATCCTACCACCTGCAGGGAGGAGTAATGCATCCTACCACCTGCAGGGAGGAGTAATGCATCCTACCACCTGCAGAGAGGAGTAATGCATCCTACCACCTTCAGAGAGGAGTAATGCATCCTACCTCCTGTACAGAGCATAAGGGGCTTCAGTGTTTCTTGTTTCTATGACCAATACGGCAGTTTTCTGTTTCCTGTTATTTCAGGGTGTTTTTCCTCCTTGCACCAGCTTCTGCATTTGCACTCGGTGAAAAGAGGCGCCCACTTTTTCAGTCATTACATTGAAGTCAATGGGATGACGGATGTCCAATGTACACAATATACAATAACGGACGTCAGAATAATTATCATGACAGTTATTTTCGGACGTCTTTAGTAAAGAACGGACAGTTTTTTCCTGTCCTTTCACCAATTTTACTATTAAATTTAATGGACTTTTCAGTTAGAGACAAAGGGCGATCAGCCCAGCTGACCTGGAATAACGGACCGTCACTGCACTGACGGACGCTGTAACGAGCCAAACCACCAACGTTACTTGATACTCAAAACAACGGCCTGAAAAAAAGTAATGTGAACATAGCTTCTTAGTGACTTCTTCCTCCCATAGGCTTCTATAGGAAAGGAAAACGCCCCAATAAACCCCATGGGGGGCGTTATTAATGTTGTGCCGGTGGTGCAGATTCTTACCCTCTCTGTGGCACACACCAATGTAACCCCTGCTCCCCCAATGGGTGGGGAGGAGACGTGGTCTCTAATTTACCAAGGGTTTACGCCTGGAAACAGCTGCAAACCGCGCACAAATGTACAACTACTCCGGAACAGATCTAGATTTAGTGGGGGCAGGGCCGACTACAGGTGATTTGGGGCTCTTGGGTGACAGAGCCTCAGCGTGCCCCTCATCCATCTATTCACTATGCACAATCACTTGAGATAACACTAACATACACAAATAGCTAGGGATATCCGGCTATTCCCGTGGTTTGAGACTCGCAACCGAGGCTCCACGGACTCCTTTTTTGCATATGACACACATTACTGACTGACACACATTACTGACTGACACACACACATTACTGACTGACACACACATATTACTGACTGACACACACACATTACTGACTGACACACACATATTACTGACTGACACACACACAATACTGACTGACATACACACATTACTGACTGAAACACACATACACATATTACTGACTGACACACACACACACACACACACATTACTGACTAACACACACATATTACTGAATGACACACACACACATTACTGACTGACACACACACATTACTGACTGAAACACACATACACATATTACTGACTGACACACACACACATTACTAACACACACATATTACTGAATGACACACACACACACACATTACTGACTGACACACACACATTACTGACTGACACACACACACATATTACTGACTGACACACACACACATATTACTGACTGACAGAATGGCACATACATTACTGACTGACAGAATGGCACATACATTACTGACTGACACATATTACTGACTGACACACACACACATTACTAACACACACATATTACTGAATGACACACACACACACACACATTACTGACTGACACACACACATTACTGACTGACACACACACACATATTACTGACGGACAGAATGGCACATACATTACTGACTGACACACTGAGACACTCAGACACACAGCAGTTACAGCTCAGTCCTCTCCCTCTTCCTGTTAGGCTGCTCTCCACACTGTGAGGTTGAGGACCTTTGGGTCATGTGATCAGGTCCTTCAGCTTATTCTCTCTCAGTGCAGGTCCTGCTCTGTCTCTGTCTTCTGGTGTTCAGTCCCTCACCCTGCACCACAGTGATCAGGCTGAACATTAGAACACCAGGCCACTCTCCCTCTCTGGGCCCCTAGAGGCGCTGTGGGCCCCGGCACTTGCCCTGGTAAGTCCTGTGCTGAGTGTGGGGGGGGGGGGGGTACATTATCTACTGTCTTTATTAATGTCCCCAGGTCTATGTGTCTAACCCCCCCCCCCCCCCCCCCCCCCCACACACACACACACACCAATTTCTTCAATAAAAGTCACATGAGAAAAGAATCATGTGATATAGTAACACAAGGGATAAAATACAACAAAAAACAAAACAACAAAAACCTATTACACACTAAAAAACCCATCAGAATGACTGTCAGGAAGTAGGAGATGCCGTCCGTCGCATTATTTGGCACCGGATTTTCTTCTTACCTCAGTGTCAATTTCTCAAGGACTTTATAAGTAACTCTGAAGGTCACACGTTCCGGCTGATTATAAATTAGCGGGTTATTTAAGGAGAAGCAGATTTTATAGGTTTAGTTTATTAAAGCCAAACTCTATCTGTAAGATAAATGATAAAGCTTCCATAATCTTCATTCTTAATCTGTCTGCAGAGAACGAGGGCGTCATCCATCCGGCCGGGAACCACAAAGACGTCTCCACAACCTTCCATTCTGTACAAGCAACGAGGGCGTCATCCATCCGGCTGGGAACCACGAAGATGTCTCTACAACCTTCCATCCTGTACAAGCAATGAGGGCGTCATCCATCCCGAACGGGAACCATAAACACATCTCTGCTGCCTTCCATCCTGTACAAGCAATGAGGGCGTCATCCATCCGGCTGGGAACCACGAAGACGTCTCTACAACCTTCCATCCTGTACAAGCAACGAGGGCGTCATCCATCCCGGGCCATCAACCACAAAGACGTCTCCACAGCCTTCCATCCTGTACAAGCAATGAGGGCGTCATCCATCCCGAACGGGAACCATAAACACATCTCTGCTGCCTTCCATCCTGTACAAGCAATGAGGGCGTCATCCATCCGGCTGGAAACCACAAAGACGTCTCCCCAACCTTCCATCCTGTACAAGCAACGAGGGCATCATCCATCCCGGCCAAGAACCACAAAGACGTCTCCACAGCCTTCCATCCTGTACAAGCAACAAGGGCGTCATCCATCCGGCCGGGAACCACGAAGATGTCTCCACAGCCTTCCATCCTGTATAAGCAACGATGGCGTCATCCATCCGGCTGGGAACCACGAAGATGTCTCCACAGCCTTCCATCCTGTACAAGCAACGAGGGCGTCATCCATCCCGGCCATCAACCACAAAGACGTCTCCACAGCCTTCAATCCTGTACAAGCAACAAGGGCGTCATCCATCCGGCCAGGAACCACGAAGACGTCTTCGCAGCCTTCCATCCTGTACAAGCAATGAGGGCATCATCCATCCCGACCGGGAACCATAAACACATCTCTGCTGCCTTCCATCCTGTACAAGCAATGAGGGAGTCATCCATCCGGCCAAGAACCACAAAGACGTCTCCACAGGCTTCCATCCTGTACAAGCAATGAGGGAGTCATCCATCCGGCTGGGAACCACAAAGACGTCTCCACAACCTTCCATCCTGTACAAGCAACGAGGGCGTCATCCATCCCGGCCATCAACCACAAAGACGTCTCCACAGCCTTCCATCCTGTACAAGCAACAAGGGCGTCATCCATCCGGCCAGGAACCACGAAGACGTCTTCGCAGCCTTCCATCCTGTACAAGCAATGAGGGCATCATCCATCCCGACCGGGAACCATAAACACATCTCTGCTGCCTTCCATCCTGTACAAGCAACGAGGGCGTCATCCATCCGGCTGGGAACCACAAAGACGTCTCCACAGCCTTCCATCCTGTACAAGCAACAAGGGCATCATCCATCCCGGCCAAGAACCACAAAGACGTCTCCACAGCCTTCCATCCTGTACAAGCAACGATGGCGTCATCCATCCGGCTGGGAACCACAAAGACGTTTCCACAGCCTTCCATTCTGTACAAGCAACGAGGGCGTCATCCATCCCGGCCATCAACCACAAAGACGTCTCCAGAGCCTTCCATCCTGTACAAGCAACGAGGGCGTCATCCATCCGGCTGGGAACCATTAAGATGTCTCCACAGCCTTCCGTACTGTACAAGCAAGAGGGCGTCATCCATCCCGGCCAAGAACGAGGAAGACATCTTCGCAACCTTCCATCCTGTACAAGCAACGAGTGCGTCATCCATCCCGGCCAAGAACCACCAAGACGTCTCCGCAGCCTTCCATACTGTACAAGCAATGAGGGCATCATCCATCTTGGCCGGGAACCATAAACACGTCTCTGCTGCCTTCCATCTTGTATAAGCCACGAGGGCATCATCCACCCTGGCCGAAACCACAAAGACAACTCCGCAGCCTTCCCTCCTATACAAGCAACAAAGGCGTCATCCACTCCGGCTGGGGACCACAAAGACAACTCCGCAGCCTTCCATCCTCTACAAGCAAACAAACACAATGATGGATCAATAAAGAAATATATCACAAAGCTAATAACGTTAGATTCAGCTGTACGCCGCGCCAAGACCAATGTAAACACGCCAGGTACCGGCGTACAGCCGACCAAACACTTCCCCGCATTACAGCTTGGGAAATAGTTCCTGATCTTAAAGTAGAAATGGCAGCTACAACAAAGGCGCCATGAGGGGGGGTCTGAAAGCTTTGCTGAGAAAGATTAAGTTTACATTATCAAAGATTAAGTTTGCATGCCAGAACACTGTCCCTATGACAACACTGCCTGCCCAGATGTGTCCCAATGACAACACTGCCTGCTCTGATGTGGCTCCATTCATTATCATTGCTCCTAATGGTCCCATTGGACTGAAGAGCAAAAGACTAACTGCAGTGGAACGGCACCGAGGGGGAAGGTAAGAGACATCCTATAAGAGACATCCCCTCATCCTCTCTGTCTCCTGTGCAATAGGGACATATCAGCAGATCAGAGTCATCTAACCTTCTGATAGTTCCCCTTTAATGAGGTTACAGCAATGGGCCATACATGGAGAATTCTGTCGGATTTATGATACAAGGTGATGCTGGGGGCAAGGTGAGGAGAGATGTCAGCAGTGAGAATGCTACAATATGACTGAGGAGAGCGGAGGAAGCTCTGAGGCTGAGACATGTCAGGTGACATTGAATAAAAAATGGAAAAAAACCAGAAAAAAGTAAGAAACGAAAAGAATCCAAGACAAAATGTAAGAAAGAATAAAAAGTGAGAAGCAAAAAAGGAAAAGAACTAAATAAAAGTCAAATTAGAAAAAAATGTAAAAAAAAAAACTGAAAAAAATATGCCAATATGCACATCTTCACCAAAACTTCTGTAACTCATTCTCAGCTACTTGATGTATTCACCTCAATGGTCCATGTAGTGAACAGCAGGACATAGTACTTGGCATGGGAGCCCGGACTAGAATGATTAAAAAGTCCCTGGTGCTCCAGATCTGGGGTGGTAACAGGCTGGTATTATTAGGCTGGAAAGGGCACAAATAAAATGAACATCTCCATCCTTGTAATACCAGGCTGCTACTGCTGCTTGTTGTCTTTTTTTTTTTTACCTGGCTATGGACTAGGGACCCCATTTGTTTTTATTTATTAACAAAAAGGTAAGGGGTTCCACAGGCCCAACTCAGGAGCAGCTCATTTTGGCAGTAGTTCAGGCTCCTCTATGGTGGATAGTCGTGCACAATGCATCATTAATTAAAGAGTACCTGTCATCAGGCATCTAAAAAGTTATAGATTGTAGCAAGTCTCACTGTGATCGGGAGATATAGCTGGGGAGAGAGCGGCAGGTGGGCCATCTACTCCCTGGCTGTATCTAAATACCGGCAAATTCTTACCATGTAAGTCTATGAGGCTAATTCTGACCATGTAAGTCTATGAGGCTAATTCTGACCATGTAAGTCTATGAGGCTAATTCTGACCATGTAAGTCTATGAGGCTAATTCTGACCATGTAAGTCTATGAGGCTAATTCTGACATGTAAGTCTATGAGGCTAATTCTGACCATGTAAGTCTATGAGGCTAATTCTGACCATGTAAGTCTATGAGGCTAATTCTGACCATGTAAGTCTATGAGGCTAATTCTGACCATGTAAGTCTATGAGCCTAATTCTGACCATGTAAGTCTATGAGCCTAATTCTGACCATGTAAGTCTATGAGCCTAATTCTGACCATGTAAGTCTATGAGGCTAATTCTGACCATGTAAGTCTATGAGGCTAATTCTGACCATGTACGTCTATGAGGCTAATTCTGACCATGTAAGTCTATGAGGCTACAAGGTTGGAATTAGTGGCCAGCCAGTCCCTGACTATCTTCTGATCAGAAAGGGCCTCAGCAGATCAATAACTTTTAACATGCCTGATGACACATCAAAAGTTATTTCTGATGACAGATCAATGGGTAGCAACTCTTAAAGTCAATGGGTAGCAATAATGGATTTCTCACATCTGTTCAAACCTATTCAAAGATGTCAGCTTAGGCTGGGTTCACACTGGGTCTTTGCAATTCGTTTTTTTTCATCCGTTTTTTGCAAAAAACGGATTAAAAAAAAAAAACGGATGCATTTGTGTGACACTACTTTTGTGTCCGTTAAAAAAAACGGATCCGTTTTGATCCAGTTTTTTTTACAATGGAAGTCAATGGAAAAACGGATGCACACAAATGCATCCGTTTTTTTTCATCCGTTTTCATCACGGATTGCAAAAACTCAGTGTGAACCCAGCCTTATATGTTTATCCTTGCAGGGGGGGGCAGGGGGTCTCAGGCTCCAGGGCCCAGGGGCAACTGCTGCATATCCTATGTAGATCCTCCCCGTATACAGAAGGCTGGAGGGAGATCTGTCTGCCGGCATCTACTCCTCTCCATCTCTCCTTCATGACGCTCCTCATTCTCTTGCCTTACGGTACATATAATGCCCCCTCACCGCCCTCACCGATCCAGTTCTTTATCGGGATGCCCTTGGTGTAATAACAAATAGACTAAACACATGAGTCCTGGGCTCACAGCTCCTGCTTCACCCTCAGAGTGGATTTCCCTTCTGAACTCTCCAGAGTAGATCTTGACGTCTTAGGATAATACTACAACATAATCCCCCATTGGGCGTCCACTCAACGGAGACGGGGAAGACTTCTATGGTCAAATAATTCGGATGATACAAAGGATGCAGTGTCTGATTGTGTTGGACATTGTAGGATTTCATTAACCTCTTCCCTGCCAGAGACTGGTTTTACTCTCTACCAAAAAAAATAACATTTCCCTTCCGTCCTATTGGCAGCAAATCGGTGAAGTCTTTAAGTCTACTATAATGGCAGGCTGGACCATGTGGTCTTTCTCTGCCGACAATCTTCTCTGTTTCTCCCCCTTTAGGACTGATAAGACCCCCACTCCTCTGTGTAATGACTAGACATTGTCTCGGTAGAAGAAAGCAGATTCTATATTATAAACGGAATCCGAAGATGAGTTCATACCACTGGTTGGTTTTCTGATTTTGGTCCCTTTCTCCATGGGCTTTGTCTGGTGGTTGTTCATGTGACCAGGGATGAGCGGTAATACCCGAGACATCTGGTGGGGTATTATATGACCATTGCTATGATCGCTTGCATACAGGCCTGGACGTATGTTGGCTGAAGCCTCGTGCATCGTCTTCTGTCGACTTAAGATTTAGGGAACAATTAAACAGAACGATAATCAGCTGAGTCGGCCCCATTCGGCTGATTATCGCTCCGTGTAATAAAGACAACGATCAGCCGATAATCGTTGTCATCGACTGAATGTTGATATAGGTTAGAACCTATAATTGTCGGGCACCGCTATTACACGTAGCGGTGCACGGTCAGCGACTGATGATCTACATTACCTATCCACGCTCCAGGGCTGCTCCTGCGGTCCGCTTCTCGCCAGGTCCCACAAGCTCTAACTTCAGAGCTGACAGGCCGCTCAGCCAATCACAGGCCAGAAAAGCGGACCACAGCAGAAGCCCTGGAGTGTGGATAGGTAAATATACAGTTTAAGCAAGGGCTGCAAGGACATCGGTAACGATGTCCCTGCAGCCCTTGTTTAACGATTATTGGGCCAAGTAATAGGCCCAGTAAATGAGCGCTGATCTAGCAGATCGGCACACAGTACTGTCCATGCTCCACTTACACCACAGTACTGTCCATGCTCCACTTACACCACAGTACTGTCCATGCCGCACTTACACCACAGTACTGTCCATGCTGCGCTCACACCACAGTACTGTCCATGCCGCGCTTACACCACAGTACTGTCCATGCCGCGCTTACACCATAGTACTGTCCATGCTCCACTTACACCATAGTACTGTCCATGCTCCACTTACACCACAGTACTGTCCATGCCGCACTTACACCACAGTACTGTCCATGCCGCACTCACACCACAGTACTGTCCATGCCGCGCTTACACCATAGTACTGTCCATGCTGCGCTTACACCATAGTACTGTCCATGCCGCGCTTACACCATAGTACTCAACAAGAGAAAATGGCTGAAAAAACATACACTGCACCTCCTGATCAAATGAATAAATATCTATGAAGTCTTTATTAATTCATCAATGAAAAAAGGGGACAAACATTTAAAATCATTTAAAAATACACACATACCAATTCACCGGTTCCAATCAAACACGGCAAAAACCTGACCTAACACAAGCCAATAAACGGAGCAGCAGCAAAAAATCATATGAAAGTGGCAAATATATTAAAAACCAAAATTATTATGCAAAATTACAAATGAATCCCAGAAACCAAAATAGATGAAAAAACGATGTAAGGCACAAGGCCAAAAATCACCTAGGGAGCATAAAAAACAAAAATGTGAAGCAAGCATATAGATGGCTGCTGCTACCCCAAGTCAGGTCAGACCAGAGAACCCCACGCGTTCCGTCACCAGGACTTTCTCAAGGGTGAAGCTCTAGTCCCACCTTACACATATTTATATCAAAAGATAAATGGATAATAAGAAACAGGTATGTAGCGTTTGAATCGACTTACTCGTACAAGAGAGGAGGACCCCAGGACGCGTGATCCACGCCGGCTTAGCTCCGCCGCCATTCCTATTTGGTCATGTGTCTAATCACATGAACACTACAAGGTCACGTGATGGTGACGTGAATAGTAACCCTATGCGCATGCGCCGGAGATTAACACTCGTGTTGCCAGAGGCATCACTGTGTCAAAAGTGGCCACTATATAAAGAAAAACATTTGTATTCACCAAGGAAAAGAGTGGTATGTAAATAAAAAGTACAAGAAACAAGAGTGGAATATTGAAAGATGATTTCAAAAATGGGAGCCTAAAATAATTTCAAAAATATGAGCCCAAGTA
The DNA here is from genome assembly GCF_027789765.1 of Dendropsophus ebraccatus. Classification (NCBI taxonomy): domain Eukaryota; kingdom Metazoa; phylum Chordata; class Amphibia; order Anura; family Hylidae; genus Dendropsophus; species Dendropsophus ebraccatus. Next base: position 3,284,156 of record NC_091465.1, on the reverse strand, counting down.
TCCAAAAATTATAATTACGATATGCAATGTCACTATATAAATGGATCCGATACCACCAAAAAATATATAAATGAAAAGGTTATTATTATGAAAGAGTTAAATAATAAAATTGCAGTTTATAATTCATAAAAATAGTACAAATACTAATACATAAAGAAAAAATATACAGACATTCAATGCGTGAAGGCGACGTGCCAAGCCGGCGTGAGAAGAACGCCGGCCAAATAAAGACTATAATAGTCATATGGGCAAACACACCAACCCCTAGCCATCAACCAGGGCAAATGCGAATCAGTCCAAAGTGAATTCATCTATGTGCAAAGGTCGTAGATGGCTGGAGAGCCGTGCCAGATCCAAAGATCGCCTCTCATGAACTTCAATAAGGTATTAGGAATATGATTCCATGTGGATATATCAGTCAGGGGATCCCAAACGGTACTCCAAAGTTTGAAACACACTGTAGATCCAAGATGGCTTTCCATAAGTTTAGGAAGAGGGAAAGGTTGTATAAAGGTTTCAAACGACCAAATAAACCTGGAATTAGTAACGAAAACCATCAAATCAATACCAAAGAATAATAGTAAAGTACTTGCTGTCTCCCTTAGATAAAACCCAGAAAAAGATGTCCCCGTCAGCCCCCCCCCCCCCCACACACCACCCAACCCCCCCCCCCCCCCCCCCCCCACCAAAAAAGTGAAAAAACTGATGCAAAAATCTCAGGATGCAAAATAGAAAATCGTGAAGAAATAGCAGGGTGAAAGCATACAATATAAAGGTGAAACTAATAAATTATATATAGAAATCTATATTGAGGTGAGCCGATAATGGTGCTCAAGTGACCCCCGATACCCATATATGTTTTAAATATAGAGAATAGTTATATGTTACATTCACCCAGCACCTAAAATAATCGCTAGGAGAGCACAAAATTTAAAAGACAAGCTGTCTTCGAGTCACTTTGTACGTCCAACAAATTCCTTGGGGAGAGGTCACACCTTGTGGGGATCCTTTCCGTGTGGTGAGTGCAGCATCTGCAAGCATCTGACACCGACAAAGGTATTTGTCCATCCGTCGAACGGAAAACGGTTCCCGATCCGCCATTATATTAACTGCAAAACCAAAAACACCATTTATGTGCTTTCTTGTCCGTGTCAAAAATTGTATGTCGGACAAACGACACAGGAACTTAGGAAAAGGGTCCAAAAACATATTTCCACAATTTCCCTCGCGAATCGAGACTTGGGTTCAGGAAAGATGTTAACCTCGGTGGCAGCCCACTTCCAAAAATACCATCAAGGTAAGAGTGATGATCTGAGAGTGGTGGGAGTCGAGAAGGTCCAGGGCAATATAAGGGGTGGGAGTCTAACCCCTTTGCTTTTACGCAAGGAATCACGCTGGATCTTCGAGTTGAACACAAAGACCCCCCATGGACTTAATGAGGAATTGCTTTTCACCGGTTTTTACAAAACCTAAGGGTAGGTGGCCTTCTTAGTTTTACTTTTAGCTTTATTTTTCTTCTTTATAACTATTATCTTTACCATCATTATCAACATTATTTTTATTTATATTTTTATTTATATTTATTTTTATTTATTTTTATTCTTATTTTTATTTATATTTCCTCTATCCTTGTTACTGTTTTTAATTTTTATTATTATTTATCATCTATTATTTATTGATTATTATTTAGTATTCTTTATTTACTATTTAGTTTTTTTTTTTTTTTTGTCCCTTCCCTTTTTATTCTTTAGTCTCCCGCCTGGGTCCTGTTTCCCTCCCCCCCCTTCCCCCCTTCCCCCCTCCCCCCCCCTTCCCCCCTTCCCCCCTCCCCCCCCCCCCCCCTCCCCCCCCCCCCCCCCCCCCCCCCCCTCTTTTCTTATCTTGTTCATCACCATAGTTTATCACCAATTCAGTTGTGGATTATTTTCATCTTTTTTGTCACATTTCATTCATATAACTATTCTCTATATTTAAAACATATATGGGTATCGGGGGTCACTTGAGCACCATTATCGGCTCACCTCAATATAGATTTCTATATATAATTTATTAGTTTCACCTTTATATTGTATGCTTTCACCCTGCTATTTCTTCACGATTTTCTATTTTGCATCCTGAGATTTTTGCATCAGTTTTTTCACTTTTTTGGTGGGGGGGGGGGGGGGGGGGGGGGGGGTTGGGTGGTGTGTGTGTGGGGGGGGGGCTGACGGGGACATCTTTTTCTGGGTTTTATCTAAGGGAGACAACGAGTACTTTACTATTATTCTTTGGTATTGATTTGATGGTTTTCGTTACTAATTCCAGGTTTATTTGGTCGTTTGAAACCTTTATACAACCTTTCCCTCTTCCTAAACTTATGGAAAGCCATCTTGGATCTACAGTGTGTTTCAAACTTTGGAGTACCGTTTGGGATCCCCTGACTGATATATCCACATGGAATCATATTCCTAATACCTTATTGAAGTTCATGAGAGGCGATCTTTGGATCTGGCACGGCTCTCCAGCCATCTACGACCTTTGCACATAGATGAATTCACTTTGGACTGATTCGCATTTGCCCTGGTTGATGGCTAGGGGTTGGTGTGTTTGCCCATATGACTATTATAGTCTTTATTTGGCCGGCGTTCTTCTCACGCCGGCTTGGCACGTCGCCTTCACGCATTGAATGTCTGTATATTTTTTCTTTATGTATTAGTATTTGTACTATTTTTATGAATTATAAACTGCATTTTTATTATTTAACTCTTTCATAATAATAACCTTTTCATTTATATATTTTTTGGTGGTATCGGATCCATTTATATAGTGACATTGCATATCGTAATTATAATTTTTGGATACTTGGGCTCATATTTTTGAAATTATTTTAGGCTCCCATTTTTGAAATCATCTTTCAATATTCCACTCTTGTTTCTTGTACTTTTTATTTACATACCACTCTTTTCCTTGGTGAATACAAATGTTTTTCTTTATATAGTGGCCACTTTTGACACAGTGATGCCTCTGGCAACACGAGTGTTAATCTCCGGCGCATGCGCATAGGGTTACTATTCACGTCACCATCACGTGACCTTGTAGTGTTCATGTGATTAGACACATGACCAAATAGGAATGGCGGCGGAGCTAAGCCGGCGTGGATCACGCGTCCTGGGGTCCTCCTCTCTTGTACGAGTAAGTCGATTCAAACGCTACATACCTGTTTCTTATTATCCATTTATCTTTTGATATAAATATGTGTAAGGTGGGACTAGAGCTTCACCCTTGAGAAAGTCCTGGTGACGGAACGCGTGGGGTTCTCTGGTCTGACCTGACTTGGGGTAGCAGCAGCCATCTATATGCTTGCTTCACATTTTTGTTTTTTATGCTCCCTAGGTGATTTTTGGCCTTGTGCCTTACATCGTTTTTTCATCTATTTTGGTTTCTGGGATTCATTTGTAATTTTGCATAATAATTTTGGTTTTTAATATATTTGCCACTTTCATATGATTTTTTGCTGCTGCTCCGTTTATTGGCTTGTGTTAGGTCAGGTTTTTGCCGTGTTTGATTGGAACCGGTGAATTGGTATGTGTGTATTTTTAAATGATTTTAAATGTTTGTCCCCTTTTTTCATTGATGAATTAATAAAGACTTCATAGATATTTATTCATTTGATCAAGAGGTGCAGTGTATGTTTTTTCAGCCATTTTCTCTTGTTGATTGCATATGTTGTTTAGGTTGACAAACTAGCACTCCTTTTTTCATTATTTGTGGTGCCAGCCCAGCTCTTTATATATACACCATAGTACTGTCCATGCCGCGCTTACACCATAGTACTGTCCATGCTGCGCTTACACCACAGTACTGTCCATGCCGCGCTTACACCATAGTACTGTCCATGCTGCGCTTACACCATAGTACTGTCCATGCCGCGCTTACACCATAGTACTGTCCATGCTGCGCTTACACCATAGTACTGTCCATGCCGCACTTACACCACAGTACTGTCCATGCTCCGCTTACACCACAGTACTGTCCATGCCGCGCTTACACCATAGTACTGTCCATGCTGCGCTTACACGATAGTACTGTCCATGCCGCGCTTACACCATAGTACTGTCCATGCTGCGCTTACACCATAGTACTGTCCATGCCACGCTTACACCATAGTACTGTCCATGCTGCGCTTACACCATAGTACTGTCCATGCCGCACTTACACCACAGTACTGTCCATGCCGCACTTACACCACAGTACTGTCCATGCTGCGCTTACACCACAGTACTGTCCATGCTGCGCTTACACCATAGTACTGTCCATGCCGCACTTACACCATAGTACTGTCCATGCCGCGCTTACACCATAGTACTGTCCATGCCGCACTTACACCACAGTACTGTCCATGCCGCACTTACACCAAAGTACTGTCCATGCCGAACTTACACCATAGTACTGTCCATGCCGCACTTACACCACAGTACTGTCCATGCCGCACTTACACCATAGTACTGTCCATGTCGCACTTACACCATAGTACTGTCCATGCTCCGCTTTCACCATAGTACTGTCCATGCTGCGCTTACACCACAGTACTGTACATGCCGCACTTACACCATAGTACTGTCCATGCCGCGCTTACACCATAGTACTGTCCATGCCGCGCTTACACCATAGTACTGTCCATGCCGCGCTTACACCATAGTACTGTCCATGCCGCGCTTACACCACAGTACTGTCCATGCCGCACTTACACAATAGTACTGTCCATGCTCCGCTTAGACCACAGTACTGTCCATGCCGCGCTTACACCATAGTACTGTCCATGCTCCGCTTACACCAAAGTACTGTCCATGCTCCGCTTACACCATAGTACTGTCCATGCCGCACTTACACCATAGTACTGTCCATGCCACACTTACACCATAGTACTGTCCATGCTGCGCTTACACCATAGTACTGTCCATGCCGCACTTACACCAAAGTACTGTCCATGCCGCGCTTACACCATAGTACTGTCCATGCCACGCTTACACCATAGTACTGTCCATGCCGCGCTTACACCATAGTACTGTCCATGCCGCACTTACACCACAGTACTGTCCATGCCGCACTTACACCAAAGTACTGTCCATGCTCCGCTTACACCACAGTACTGTCCATGCCGCACTTACACCAAAGTACTGTCCATGCCGCGCTTACACCATAGTACTGTCCATGCCACGCTTACACCATAGTACTGTCTATGCCGCGCTTACACCATAGTACTGTCCATGCTGCGCTTACACCACAGTACTGTCCATGCTGCGCTTACACCATAGTACTGTCCATGCCGCGCTTACACCATAGTACTGTCCATGCCGCACTTACACCATAGTACTGTCCATGCCGCACTTACACCATAGTACTGTCCATGCCGCGCTTACACCATAGTACTGTCCATGCTGCGCTTACACCATAGTACTGTCCATGCTGCGCTTACACCATAGTACTGTACATGCTCCGCTTACACCATAGTACTGTCCATGCCGCACTTACACCATAGTACTGTCCATGCCACGCTTACACCATAGTACTGTCCATGCTCCGCTTACACCATAGTACTGTCCATGCCGCACTTACACCACAGTACTGTCCATGCCGCACTTACACCATAGTACTGTCCATGCTCCGCTTACACCACAGTACTGTCCATGCCGCACTTACACCATAGTACTGTCCATGCCGCACTTACACCATAGTACTGTCCATGCTCCGCTTACACCATAGTACTGTCCATGCTCCGCTTACACCATAGTACTGTCCATGCCGCACTTACACCACAGTACTGTCCATGCCGCACTTACACCATAGTACTGTCCATGCTCCGCTTACACCACAGTACTGTCCATGCCGCACTTACACCATAGTACTGTCCATGCCGCACTTACACCATAGTACTGTCCATGCTCCGCTTACACCACAGTACTGTCCATGCCGCACTTACACCATAGTACTGTCCATGCTCCGCTTACACCACAGTACTGTCCATGCTGCGCTTACACCATAGTACTGTCCATGCCGCGCTTACACCACAGTACTGTCCATGCCGCACTTACACCACCAGGTATCCTATGTCTGACAATAAGACGTCCCTTCAGAGTGCACCTGACCGGTAGATTGTCGGTGGAGACTCTATAATGGAATAAAGTATCTTAGGGTAATTTGTAAATCCAGAATCTCGATGAGCGGCCGTGTACAAACAGAAACCGCTGATCAGTTCAATGACTCAATCATCACAGCCGCTATATCTGTGGAGTCATATACAATCCCCATAAAGTTCCAGGGGAAGAGGAGCCAATGCTAAGCACAGTAATCTCCCACTAAACCCTTAATGTCTTCTGTATCCAGAACGCTCCATAGGAGGAAGGGCTGAATAATTGATGCCGCGTACTTAGTGGAAATCTCTTCCATTGATGGCATCACCGAGCGTTTAGAAAGCAACACAAGAGCCATCAAAGTCGGGAGGCCGCACACTTATAATGTCACTATGATCTATAACCGGTGTAAAAATGACACATTATAGTGGGAAAGGAAAACTACCGGATGATACCGAGGAGAAGCTCTTACCGGTACAGCTACAATGATCAGAGGGGCATCCATAGGGGGTGCCGCCATGTCTACAGTCCCCTCTGTCACTTAAAGGGGAACTACCAGCAGGTCAGAGGAATCTGACCTGCTGATAGTGCTGGATGTGCTGAGGAGGGAGGTGTGTCTCTTATAGTGTGTCTCTTATAGCGTGTCTCTTATAGCGTGTCTCTTATAGTGTGTCCCTTATAGTGTGTCTCTTATAGCGTGTCTCTTATAGTGTGTCCCTTATAGTGTGTCTCTTATAGTATGTCTCTTATAGTGTGTCTCTTATAGTGTATGTCTCTTATAGTGTGTGTCTCTTATAGTATATGTCTCTTATAGAATGTCTCTTATAGTATGTCTCTTATAGTATGTCTCTTATAGTGTGTCTCTTATAGGATGTCTCTTATACTGTGTCTCTTATAGTATATGTCTCTTATAGTATGTCTCTTATAGTATATGTCTCTTATAGTGTGTCTCTTATAGCGTGTCTCTTATAGTATATGTCTCTTATAGTGTGTCTCCTATAGTATGTCTCTTATAGTATGTCTCTTATAGTATATGTCTCTTTTAGTGTGTCTCTTATAGTATGTCTCTTATAGTATGTCTCTTATAGTGTGTCTCTTATAGTGTGTCTCTTATAGTATGTCTCTTATAGTATGGCTCTTATAGTGTGTCTCTTATAGTATGTCTCTTATAGTGTGTCTCCTATAGTATGTCTCTTATAGTATGTCTCTTATAGTATGTCTCTTATAGTGTGTCTCTTATAGCGTGTCTCTTATAGTATGTCTCTTATAGTGTGTCTCTTATAGTATGTCTCTTATAGTATATGTCTCTTATAGTATGTCTCTTATAGTGTGTCTCTTATAGTGTGTCTCTTATAGTATGTCTCTTATAGTATATGTCTCTTATAGTATGTCTCTTATAGTGTGTCTCTTATAGTGTGTCTCTTATAGTATGTCTCTTATAGTGTGTCTCTTATAGTGTGTCTCTTATAGTATGTCTCTTATAGTGTGTCTCCTATAGTGTGTCTCTTATAGTATGTCTCTTATAGCGTGTCTCTTATAGTATATGTCTCTTATAGTGTGTCTCTTATAGCGTGTCTCTTATAGTATATGTCTCTTATAGTGTGTCTCTTATAGTGTGTCTCTTATAGTATGTCTCTTATAGTGTGTCTCTTATAGTGTGTCTCTTATAGTATGTCTCTTATAGTATGTCTCCTATAGTGTGTCTCTTATAGTATGTCTCTTATAGCGTGTCTCTTATAGTATATGTCTCTTATAGTATGTCTTCTATAGTGTGTCTCCTATAGTATGTCTCTTATAGTGTGTCTCTTATAGTATGTCTCTTATAGTATGTCTCCTATAGTGTGTCTCTTATAGTGTGTCTCTTATAGTGTGTCTCTTATAGCGTGTCTCTTATAGTATGTCTCTTATAGCATGTCTCTTATAGCGTGTCTCTTATAGTATATGTCTCTTATAGTATGTCTTCTATAGTGTGTCTCCTATAGTATGTCTCTTATAGTGTGTCTCTTATAGTATATGTCTCTTATAGTATGTCTCTTATAGCGTGTCTCTTATAGTGTGTCTCTTATAGCGTGTCTCCTATAGCGTGTCCCTTATAGCGTGTCCCTTATAGCGTGTCTCTTATAGCGTGTCTCTTATAGTGTGTCTCTTATAGTATGTCCCTTATAGCGTGTCTCTTATAGTATGTCTCTTATAGTATGTCCCTTATAGTATGTCTCTTATAGCGTGTCTTATAGTATGTCTCTTATAGTGTGTCTTTTATAGTATGTCTCTTATAGTGTGTCCCTTATAGTGTGTCTCTTATAGTATATGTCTCCTATAGTATGTCTCTTATAGTGTGTCTCTTATAGTGTGTCTCTTATAGTGTGTCTCTTATAGTGTGTCTCTTATAGTATATGTCTCCTATAGTATGTCTCTTATAGTGTGTCTCTTATAGTGTGTCTCTTATAGTGTGTCTCTTATAGTATGTCTCTTATAGTATGTCTCTTATAGTGTGTCTCTTATAGCGTGTCTCTTATAGTATGTGTCTCTTATAGTATGTCTCTTATAGTGTGTCTCTTATAGTATGTCTCTTATAGTATGTGTCTCTTATAGTATGTCTCTTATAGTGTGTCTCTTATAGTGTGTCTCTTATAGCGTGTCTCTTATAGTGTGTCTCTTATAGTATGTCTCTTATAGTATATGTCTCCTATAGTATGTCTCTTATAGTGTGTCTCTTATAGTGTGTCTCTTATAGTGTGTCTCTTATAGTATGTCTCTTATAGTATGTCTCTTATAGTGTGTCTCTTATAGCGTGTCTCTTATAGTATGTGTCTCTTATAGTATGTCTCTTATAGTGTGTCTCTTATAGTATGTCTCTTATAGTATGTGTCTCTTATAGTATGTCTCTTATAGTGTGTCTCTTATAGTGTGTCTCTTATAGTATCTCTCTTATAGTGTGTCCCTTATAGCATGTCTCTTATAGTATGTCTCTTATAGTATGTGTCTCTTATAGTATGTCTCTTATAGTGTGTCTCTTATAGTATGTGTCTCTTATAGTATGTCTCTTATAGTGTGTCTCTTATAGTATGTCTCTTATAGTATGTGTCTCTTATAGTATGTCTCTTATAGTGTGTCTCTTATAGTGTGTCTCTTATAGCGTGTCTCTTATAGAGTGTCTCCTATAGTGTGTCTCTTATAGTGTGTCTCTTATAGTATATGTCTCCTATAGTATGTCTCTTATAGTGTGTCCCTTATAGTGTGTCCCTTATAGTGTGTCTCTTATAGTATGTCTCTTATAGCGTGTCTCTTATAGTATGTCTCTTATAGTGTGTCCCTTATAGTATGTCTCTTATAGTATGTCTCTTATAGTGTGTCCCTTATAGTGTGTCTCTTATAGTGTGTCCCTTATAGTGTGTCTCTTATAGCGTGTCTCTTATAGTGTGTCCCTTATAGTGTGTCCCTTATAGTATGTCCCTTATAGTGTGTCTCTTATAGCGTGTCTCTTATAGCGTGTCTCTTATAGTGTGTCCCTTATAGTGTGTCTCTTATAGTGTGTCCCTTATAGCGTGTCTCTTATAGCGTGTCTCTTATAGCGTGTCTCTTATAGTATGTCTCTTATAGTATGTCTCTTATAGTGTGTCTCTTATAGTATGTCTCTTATACTATGTCTCTTATAGTATGTCTCTTATACTATGTCTCTTATAGTATGTCTCTTATAGTATGTCTCTTATAGTATGTCTCCTATAGCAGTGATTTTCAACCTTTTTTGAGCCGCGGCACACTTTTTATACTTAAAAAATCCCGGGGCACACCACCAACCAAAATGGCACAAAATGACACTAAAACAGTACATATTATACATATAGTTCACGGAGTTCACTCTTGGGGGTTTTAAATCAGCTTCTTATCACCACAAGAGCTGCTTTTTAAGCCCTCAAGAGTGACATATGCCGGGCAGAGATCCTTTCAATAAATTATTCATTTTAAAAAAAGTGAAATAAAAAAGGATAACCCCCTCATATATACAATCCCATGTAACCTCATACATACAGTGCCATGTATTCCCATATATAACAGTCCCATGAAAACTCATACATACAGTCCCACGTATATGAGCACATAATTATCAGCACCATATACTGTGGTGATGTGCACTGTATAGCCACAGTATATGGTGCTGATAATTATGTGGCTCATATAACTGCAGTATAAAGGGGTACAATGAGAAGTACTATGGCCATGAGGCCAGAGTACAAGTGCCCCCTGCTTTGCCCTCATACAGTAATAATGCCCCCTGCAGTATGCCCCATATAATAATAATGCCCCTTGCAGTATGCCCCCATATAATAATAATAATGCCCCCTGCAGTATGCCCCATATAATAATAATGCCCCCTGCAGTATGCCCCATATAATAATAATGCCTATTGCAGTATGCCCCCATATAATAATAATGCCCCCTGCAGTATGCCCCCATATAATAATAATGCCCCCTGCAGTATGCCCCCATATATTAATAATGCCCTCTGCAGTATGCCCCCATATATTAATAATGCCCTCTGCAGTATGCCCCCATATATTAATAATGCCCCCTGCTTTGCCCTCATACAGTAATAATGCCCCCTGCAGTATGCCCCCATATAATAATAATGCCCCCTGCAGTATGCCCCCATATATTAATAATGCCCTCTGCAGTATGCCCCCATATAATAATAATGCCCTCTGCAGTATGCCCCCATATATTAATAATGCCCTCTGCAGTATGCCCCCATATAATAATAATGCCCTCTGCAGTATGCCCCCATATATTAATAATGCCCTCTGCAGTATGCCCCCATATATTAATAATGCCCTCTGCAGTATGCCCCCATATATTAATAATGCCCTCTGCAGTATGCCCCCATATATTAATAATGCCCTCTGCAGTATGCCCCCATATATTAATGCCCCCTGCAGTATGCCCCATATAATGCCCCCTGCAGTATGCCCCCATATATTAATGCCCCCTGCAGTATGCCCCATATAATGCCCCCTGCAGTATGCCCCCATATAATGCCCCCTGCAGTATGCCCCCATATATTAATGCCCCCTGCAGTATGCCCCCATATATTAATGCCCCCTGCAGTATGCCCCATATAATGCCCCCTGCAGTATGCCCCCATATAATGCCCCCTGCAGTATGCCCCCATATATTAATGCCCCCTGCAGTATGCCCCCATATATTAATGCCCCCTGCAGTATGCCCCCATATATTAATGCCCCCTGCAGTATGCCCCCATATATTAATGCCCCCTGCAGTATGCCCCATATAATGCCCCCTGCAGTATGCCCCCATATAATGCCCCCTGCAGTATGCCCCCATATATTAATAATGCCCTCTGCAGTATGCCCCCATATATTAATAATGCCCTCTGCAGTATGCCCCCATATATTAATGCCCCCTGCAGTATGCCCCATATAATGCCCCCTGCAGTATGCCCCCATATATTAATGCCCCCTGCAGTATGCCCCATATAATGCCCCCTGCAGTATGCCCCCATATAATGCCCCCTGCAGTATGCCCCCATATATTAATGCCCCCTGCAGTATGCCCCCATATATTAATGCCCCCTGCAGTATGCCCCATATAATGCCCCCTGCAGTATGCCCCCATATAATGCCCCCTGCAGTATGCCCCCATATATTAATGCCCCCTGCAGTATGCCCCCATATATTAATGCCCCCTGCATTATGCCCCCATATATTAATGCCCCCTGCAGTATGCCCCCATATATTAATGCCCCCTGCAGTATGCCCCATATAATGCCCCCTGCAGTATGCCCCCATATAATGCCCCCTGCAGTATGCCCCCATATATTAATGCCCCCTGCAGTATGCCCCCATATATTAATGCCCCCTGCAGTATGCCCCCATATAATGCCCCCTGCAGTATGCCCCCATATAATGCCCCCTGCAGTATGCCCCCATATATTAATGCCCCCTGCAGTATGCCCCCATATATTAATGTCCCCTGCAGTATGCCCCCATATAATGCCCCTTGCAGTATGCCCCCCATATAATGCCCCCTGCAGTATGAGAATATGCACCAATAGTTTTAAAAAAACAAAACAACAAACCATCATACTCACCTAATCGGCGCTGTGTGTTCTCCCTCCTCTTCAGGCTCCGTCCTGTGAGCCGCGGCGACTGAACCTCCGGCAGGCGTGATGACGTCACATCATCACGCCTGCCGGAGAGGTCACGTCCCGGCCTCCCATAGGCTGCTGGCATGAAGTGCCGCGGCCTATGGGAGTCAATGTCAGAGCAGGACGCTGACAGGTCCTGCTCTGACATTGTGCGCGATTGAATGTTTCGCCCGCTCACTGTGTGAGCGGGCGGAACATCAATCCATCGGCATATCCCTAGAAGCTGCGCGGCCGCAGCTTCTAGGGATATTAAAGGGACAGTTTCTAATTTCCGACCGGGATCCCGCGGCACAGCTGGCGGGTTCTCACGGCACACCAGTGTGCCGCGGCACCCCGGTTGGGAAACGCTGTCCTATAGTATGTGTCTCTTATAGTATGTCTCTTATAGTGTGTCTCTTATAGTATGTCTCTTATAGTGTGTCTCTTATAGCGTGTCTCTTATAGTATATGTCTCTTATAGTATGTCTCTTATAGTGTGTCTCTTATAGTATGTCTCTTATAGTGTGTCTCTTATAGTATGTCTCTTATAGCGTGTCTCTTATAGCGTGTCTCTTATAGCGTGTCTCTTATAGTGTGTCTCTTATAGCGTGTCTCTTATAGTATATGTCTCTTATAGTATGTCTCTTATAGTATGTCCCTTATAGCGTGTCTCTTATAGCGTGTCTCTTATAGTGTGTCTCTTATAGCGTGTCCCTTATAGCGTGTCTCTTATAGTATGTCCCTTATAGCGTGTCTCTTATAGTGTGTCTCTTATAGCGTGTCTCTTATAGTGTGTCTCTTATAGTATGTCTCTTATAGTGTGTCCCTTATAGCGTGTCTCTTATAGTATGTCTCTTATAGTGTGTCTCTTATAGTGTGTCTCTTATAGTATGTCTCTTATAGTGTGTCTCTTATAGCGTGTCTCCTATAGTGTGTCTCTTATAGTGTGTCTCTTATAGTGTGTCTCTTATAGTATGTCTCTTATAGTATGTCTCCTATAGTATGTGTCTTATAGTGTGTCCCTTATAGTGTATCTCTTATAGTGTGTCCCTTATAGTATGTCCCTTATAGTGTGTCTCTTATAGCGTGTCTCTTATAGTATGTCTCTTATAGTATGTCTCTTATAGTATGTCTCTTATAGTGTGTCTCTTATAGTATGTCTCTTATAGTATGTCTCTTATAGTATGTCTCTTATAGTGTGTCTCTTATAGTATGTCTCTTACCTTCATGCTCGGCGCAGTCTGTCTGGTGAGACCAGTCTTGCTGACTAACATTCTAAACAACTAAGTGCACAGGAATGGCGCCGAGGATGAAGGTAAGAGACATACCATAAGAGCAGGGGCGGACACAGACTGCAGAGGGCCCCTTTGCAAAAAATATGTTTGGGCCCCCATAACCTATTTGTATAGCGACCTTTCTGCTTTCAAGGTGCACACATATATACACCTGGGTATCTGGTACATGTGTCCTGGTGTCTCAGGGGGGTTATAAAGCGCAGTGTATGTGGCTGCACAGGTGGGATACATGTACTGTATGTGGCTGCACAGGTGGGAGACATGTACTGTATGTGGCTGCACAGGTGGGATACAAGTACTGTATGTGGCTGCACAGGTGGGAGACATGTACTGTATGTGGCTGCACAGGTGGGATACAAGTACTGTATGTGGCTGCACAGGAGGGAGACATGTACTGTATGTGGCTGCACAGGTGGGATACATGTACTGTATGTGGCTGCACAGGTGGGAGACATGTACTGTATGTGGCTTCACAGGTGGGAGACATGTACTGTATGTGGCTGCACAGGTGGGAGACATGTACTGTATGTGGCTGCACAGGTGGGAGACATGTACTGTATGTGGCCGCACAGGTGGGATACATGTGCTGTATGTGGCTGCACAGGTGGGATACATGTACTGTATGTGGCTGCACAGGTGGGAGACATGTACTGTATGTGGCTGCACAGGTGGGAGACATGTACTGTATGTGGCTGCACAGGTGGGAGACATGTACTGTATGTGGCTGCACAGGTGGGATACATGTACTGTATGTGGCTGCACAGGTGGGATACATGTACTGTATGTGGCTGCACAGATGGGAGACATGTACTGTATGTGGCTGCACAGGTGGGAGACATGTACTGTATGTGGCTGCACAGGTGGGATACATGTACTGTATGTGGCTGCACAGGTGGGATACAAGTACTGTATGTGGCTGCACAGATGGGAGACATGTACTGTATGTGGCTGCACAGGTGGGAGACATGTACTGTATGTGGCTGCACAGGTGAGATACATGTACTGTATGTGGCTGCACAGGTGGGAGACATGTACTGTATGTTGCTGCACAGGTGGGATACATGTACTGTATGTGGCTGCACAGGTGGGATACATGTACTGTATGTGGCTGCACAGGTGAGATACATGTACTGTATGTGGCTGCACAGGTGGAATACATGTACTGTATGTGGCTGCACAGGTGGGATACATGTACTGTATGTGGCTGCTTAGGGGGGAGAGGAAAGAGAAAAACAACCCTGCTGCAGTGGGGAGGGGGGCACAGTTATTAGCAAAAAAAGGATAAACTTACAATCAAACAGCATCAGAGGGTGTGTGTGTGTGTGTGTGTGTGCGGGGGAGGGGGGGGGCTCTGTGCTTTCTCTTACACAGTCCACCCTCTATCTTACACTTCCAGCAGCCTGACAGACAATAATCACTCCCTGTCAGAGCTGCTGCTGCTCCTCACAGTCCTGTGCCTGGCAGCCATAACCCCGCAGGATCCCTCCAGCCCCTGTCACCACAGCTCTCTCTCCTCCCCACACAAGGTATGCCGGACAGTGGAGCACAGGAGGGGGAGGGGTGTCAGCACAGCTCTCTCTCCTCCCCACACAAGGTATGCCGGACAGTGGAGCACAGGAGGGGGAGGGGTGTCACCACAGCTCTCTCTCCTCCCCACACAAGGTATGCCGGACAGTGGAGTACAGGAGGGGGAGGGGTGTCAGCACAGCTCTCTCTCCTCCCCACACAAGGTATGCCGGACAGTGGAGCACAGGAGGGGGAGGGGTGTCAGCACAGCTCTCTCTCCTCCCCACACAAGGTATGCCGGACAGTGGAGTACAGGAGGGGGAGGGGTGTCACCACAGCTCTCTCTCCTCCCCACACAAGGTATGCCGGACAGTGGAGTACAGGAGGGGGAGGGGTGTCAGCACAGCTCTCTCTCCTCCTCACACAAGGTATGCCGGACAGTGGAGTACAGGAGGGGGGGGGGGGTCTGCCATCACATGCTCTCTCTCCTCTCCTCACACAAGGTATGCCGGACAGTGGAGCACAGGAGGGGGAGGGATGTCAGCACAGCTCTCTCTCCTCTCCTCACATAAGGTATGCCGGACAGTGGAGCACAGGAGGGGGAGGGGTGTCAGCAGCAGCAGTGTGCAGGAGGAGAGGAGGAGAGCCAGCCCCGGCCAGGCACAGCTTCCAGTGACTAAGTAATTTTTAAAGGAGAGATCCAGCCGGGGAGATAAAACTATTACCCACGGGGGGTGGCAGGGAACATAATACAGACAGTATGCTTACCAGCCTCCGTGCCCGCACTGCATCACTGAGCTCCCGTATCGCCCCAGATGTCATCTTCTCTCGGCTTCAGGATACGTCACGACTCAGCTGACACATTGCAAATGGGTGGGACTTAGCCGGCTCAGCCAATCGGTGACTGCAGCTGGGTCCTTCCCCAGTCACTGACCGGCTGAGTGGAGCATAGCTGTGACAGTGTGTCCCCTCACATGTTAGGTGTGTGTATGGGGGAGGGGACTGTTACAGAATCTGCATTATGGCCCAAGAGCTTCAAGACATTAAGTAGAGTGTTAGATGATGTCAGAAGTGGAGTGTCACAAGATGGTGGAAGAAGATATTAGAAGCCTATATACAGGGAGGGCAGATCACACAGGCTGTATATAGGGAGGAGAGCATACATGGAGGGCAGATCACACAGGCTGTATATAGGGAGGAGAGCATACATGGAGGGCTGATCACACAGGCTGTATATAGGGAGGAGAGCATACATGGAGGGCTGATCACACAGGCTGTATATAGGGAGGAGAGCATACATGGAGGGCTGATCACACAGGCTGTATATAGGGAGGAGAGCATACATGGAGGGCAGATCACACAGGCTGTATATAGGGAAGAGAGCATACATGGAGGGCAGATCACACAGGCTGTATATAGGGAGGAGAGCATACATGGAGGGCAGATCACACAGGCTGTATATAGGGAGGAGAGCATACATGGAGGGCTGATCACACAGGCTGTATATAGGGAGGAGAGCATACATGGAGGGCTGATCACACAGGCTGTATATAGGGAGGAGAGCATACATGGAGGGCTGATCACACAGGCTGTATATAGGGAGGAGAGCATACATGGAGGGCAGATCACACAGGCTGTATATAGGGAGGAGAGCATATCACACAGAGGTTAGATCACACAGGCTGTATATAGGGAGGAGAGCATATCACACAGAGGGCAAATCACACAGGCTGTATATAGGGAGGAGAGCATATCACACAGAGGGCAGATCACACAGGCTGTAT
Source organism: Dendropsophus ebraccatus (assembly GCF_027789765.1). Lineage (NCBI taxonomy): Eukaryota > Metazoa > Chordata > Amphibia > Anura > Hylidae > Dendropsophus > Dendropsophus ebraccatus. The sequence goes on along the minus strand of NC_091465.1, from coordinate 3,267,319 downwards.
ATAGGGAGGAGAGCATACATGGAGGGCAGATCACACAGGCTGTATATAGGGAGGAGAGCATATCACACAGAGGGCAGATCACACAGGCTGTATATAGGGAGGAGAGCATACAGGGAGGGCAGATCACACAGGCTGTATATAGGGAGGAGAGCATACATAGAGGGCTGATCACACAGGCTGTATATAGGGAGGAGAGCATACATGGAGGGCAGATCACACAGGCTGTATATAGGGAGGAGAGCATACATGGAGGGCTGATCACATAGGCTGTATATAGGGAGGAGAGCATACATGGAGGGCTGATCACACAGGCTGTATATAGGGAGGAGAGCATACATGGAGGGCAGATCACACAGGTTGTATATAGGGAGGAGAGCATACAGGGAGGGAAGATCACACAGGCTGTATATAGGGAGGAGAGCATACATGGAGGGAAGATCACACAGGCTGTATATAGGGAGAAGAGCATACATGGAGGCCAGATCACACAGGCTGTATATAGGGAGGAGAGCATACATGGAGGGCAGATCACACAGGCTGTATATAGGGAGGAGAGCATACATGGAGGGCAGATCACACAGGCTGTATATAGGGAGGAGAGCATACATGGAGGGCAGATCACACAGGCTGTATATAGGGAGGAGAGCATACAGGGAGGGCAGATCACACAGGCTGTATATAGGGAGGAGAGCATACAGGGAGGGCAGATCACACAGGCTGTATATAGGGAGGAGAGCATACATGGAGGGCAGATCACACAGGCTGTATATAGGGAGGAGAGCATACATGGAGGGCTGATCACACAGGCTGTATATAGGGAGGAGAGCATACAGGGAGGGCAGATCACACAGGCTATATATAGGGAGGAGAGCATACAGGGAGGGCAGATCACACAGGCTGTATATAGGGAGGAGAGCATACATGGAGGGCAGATCACACAGGCTGTATATAGGGAGGAGAGCATATCACACAGAGGGCAGATCACACAGGCTGTATATAGGGAGGAGAGCATACATGGAGGGCAGATCACACATGCTGTATATAGGGAGGAGAGCATATCACACAGAGGGCAGATCACACAGGCTGTATATAGGGAGGAGAGCATACAGAGAGGGCAGATCACACAGGCTGTATATAGGGAGGAGAGCATACATGGAGGGCAGATCACACATGCTGTATATAGGGAGGAGAGCATATCACACAGAGGGCAGATCACACAGGCTGTATATAGGGAGGAGAGCATACAGAGAGGGCAGATCACACAGGCTGTATATAGGGAGGAGAGCATATCACACAGAGGGCAGATCACACAGGCTGTATATAGGGAGGAGAGCATACATGGAGGGCAGATCACACAGGCTGTATATAGGGAGGAGAGCATATCACACAGAGGGCAGATCACACAGGCTGTATATAGGGAGGAGAGCATACAGGTAGGGCAGATCACACAGGCTGTATATAGGGAGGAGAGCATACAGGGAGGGCAGATCACACAGGCTGTATATAGGGAGGAGAGCATACATGGAGGGCAGATCACACAGGCTGTATATAGGGAGGAGAGCATACATGGAGGGCAGATCACACAGGCTGTATATAGGGAGGAGAGCATATCACACAGAGGGCAGATCACACAGGCTGTATATAGGGAGGAGAGCATAAAGGGAGGGCAGATCACACAGGCTGTATATAGGGAGGAGAGCATACATAGAGGGCTGATCACACAGGCTGTATATAGGGAGGAGAGCATACATGGAGGGCAGATCACACAGGCTGTATATAGGGAGGAGAGCATACATGGAGGGCTGATCACACAGGCTGTATATAGGGAGGAGAGCATACATGGAGGGCTGATCACACAGGCTGTATATAGGGAGGAGAGCATACATGGAGGGCAGATCACACAGGCTGTATATAGGGAGGAGAGCATACATGGAGGGCTGATCACACAGGCTGTATATAGGGAGGAGAGCATACATGGAGGGCTGATCACACAGGCTGTATATAGGGAGGAGAGCATACATGGAGGGCTGATCACACAGGCTGTATATAGGGAGGAGAGCATACATGGAGGGCTGATCACACAGGCTGTATATAGGGAGGAGAGCATACATGGAGGGCTGATCACACAGGCTGTATATAGGGAGGAGAGCATATCACACAGAGGGCAGATCACACAGGCTGTATATAGGGAGGAGAGCATATGACACAGAGGGCAGATCACACAGGCTGTATATAGGGAGGAGAGCATATCACACAGAGGGCAGATCACACAGGCTGTATATAGGGGGGAGAGCATATCACACAGAGGTTAGATCACACAGGCTGTATATAGGGAGGAGAGCATACATGGAGGGCTGATCACACAGGCTGTATATAGGGAGGAGAGCATACATGGAGGGCAGATTACACAGGCTGTATATAGGGAGGAGAGCATATCACACAGAGGGCAGATCACACAGGCTGTATATAGGGAGGAGAGCATACATGGAGGGCTGATCACACAGGCTGTATATAGGGAGGAGAGCATACATGGAGGGCAGATCACACAGGTTGTATATAGGGAGGAGAGCATACAGGGAGGGAAGATCACACAGGCTGTATATAGGGAGGAGAGCATACATGGAGGGCAGCTTACACCGGCTGTATATAGGGAGAAGAGCATACATGGAGGCCAGATCACACAGGCTGTATATAGGGAGGAGAGCATACATGGAGGGCAGATCACACAGGCTGTATATAGGGAGGAGAGCATACATGGAGGGCAGATCACACAGGCTGTATATAGGGAGGAGAGCATACATGGAGGGCAGATCACACAGGCTGTATATAGGGAGGAGAGCATACAGGGAGGGCAGATCACACAGGCTGTATATAGGGAGGAAAGCATACAGGGAGGGCAGATCACACAGGCTGTATATAGGGAGGAGAGCATACATGGAGGGCAGATCACACAGGCTGTATATAGGGAGGAGAGCATACATGGAGGGCTGATCACACAGGCTGTATATAGGGAGGAGAGCATACAGGGAGGGCAGATCACACAGGCTATATATAGGGAGGAGAGCATACAGGGAGGGCAGATCACACAGGCTGTATATAGGGAGGAGAGCATACATGGAGGGCAGATCACACAGGCTGTATATAGGGAGGAGAGCATATCACACAGAGGGCAGATCACACAGGCTGTATATAGGGAGGAGAGCATAAATGGAGGGCAGATCACACATGCTGTATATAGGGAGGAGAGCATATCACACAGAGGGCAGATCACACAGGCTGTATATAGGGAGGAGAGCATACAGAGAGGGCAGATCACACAGGCTGTATATAGGGAGGAGAGCATACATGGAGGGCAGATCACACATGCTGTATATAGGGAGGAGAGCATATCACACAGAGGGCAGATCACACAGGCTGTATATAGGGAGGAGAGCATACAGAGAGGGCAGATCACACAGGCTGTATATAGGGAGGAGAGCATATCACACAGAGGGCAGATCACACAGGCTGTATATAGGGAGGAGAGCATACATGGAGGGCAGATCACACAGGCTGTATATAGGGAGGAGAGCATATCACACAGAGGGCAGATCACACAGGCTGTATATAGGGAGGAGAGCATACAGGGAGGGCAGATCACACAGGCTGTATATAGGGAGGAGAGCATACAGGGAGGGCAGATCACACAGGCTGTATATAGGGAGGAGAGCATACATGGAGGGCAGATCACACAGGCTGTATATAGGGAGGGGAGCATACATGGAGGGCAGATCACACAGGCTGTATATAGGGAGGAGAGCATATCACACAGAGGGCTGATCACACAGGCTGTATATAGGGAGGAGAGCATAAAGGGAGGGCAGATCACACAGGCTGTATATAGGGAGGAGAGCATACATGGAGGGCTGATCACACAGGCTGTATATAGGGAGGAGAGCATACATGGAGGGCAGATCACACAGGCTGTATATAGGGAGGAGAGCATACAGGGAGGGCAGATCACACAGGCTGTATATAGGGAGGAGAGCATACATGGAGGGCAGATCACACAGGCTGTATATAGGGAGGAGAGCATACATGGAGGGCAGATCACACAGGCTTTATATAGGGAGGAGAGCATACAGGGAGGGCAGATCACACAGGCTGTATATAGGGAGGAGAGCATACAGGGAGGGCAGATCACACAGGCTGTATATAGGGAGGAGAGCATACATGGAGGGCAGATCACACAGGCTGTATATAGGGAGGAGAGCATACATGGAGGGCAGATCACACAGGCTGTATATAGGGAGGAGAGCATATCACACAGAGGGCAGATCACACAGGCTGTATATAGGGAGGAGAGCATAAAGGGAGGGCAGATCACACAGGCTATATATAGGGAGGAGAGCATACATGGAGGGCAGATCACACAGGCTGTATATAGGGAGGAGAGCATACAGGGAGGGCAGATCACACAGGCTGTATATAGGGAGGAGAGCATACATGGAGGGCAGATCACACAGGCTGTATATAGGGAGGAGAGCATACATGGAGGGCAGATCACACAGGCTTTATATAGGGAGGAGAGCATACAGGGAGGGCAGATCACACAGGCTGTATAAAGGGAGGAGAGTATACATAGAGGGAAGCTCACACAGGCTGTATATAGGGAGGAGAGCGTACATGGAGGGCTGATCACGCAGGCTGTATATAGGGAGGAGAGCATACATGGAGGGCTGATCACACAGGCTGTATATAGGGAGGAGAGCATACATGGAGGGCAGCTCACACAGGCTGTATATAGGGAGGAGAGCATACATGGAGGGCAGATCACAGGCTGTATATAGGGAGGAGAGCATACATGGAGGGCTGATCACACAGGCTGTATATAGGGAGGAGAGCATACATGGAGGGCAGCTCACACAGGCTGTATATAGGGAGGAGAGCATACATGGAGGGCAGATCACAGGCTGTATGTAGGGAGGAGAGCATACATGGAGGGCAGATCACAGGCTGTATATAGGGAGGAGAGCATACATGGAGGGCAGCTCACACAGGGTGTATATAGGGAGGAGAGCATACATGGAGGGCAGATCACACAGGCTGTATATAGGGAGAAGATAATTTAATGAGGGCTGATCACACAGGCTGTATATAGGGAGGAGAGCATACATGGAGGGCAGCTCACACAGGTTGTATATAGGGAGGAGAGCATACAGGGAGGGCAGATCACACAGGCTGTATATAGGGAGAAGAGCATACATGGAGGGCTGATCACACAGGCTGTATATAGGGAGGAGAGCATACATGGAGGGCAGCTCACACAGGTTGTATATAGGGATGAGTGCATACATGGAGGGCTGATCACACAGGCTGTATATAGGGAGGAGAGCATACATGGAGGGCTGATCACACAGGCTGTATATAGGGAGGAGAGCATACATGGAGGGCAGATCACAGGCTGTATATAGGGAGGAGAGCATACAAGGAGGGCTGATCACACAGGCTGTATATAGGGAGGAGAGCATACATGGAGGGCAGATCACACAGGCTGTATATAGGGAGGAGAACATACATGGAGGGCAACACACACACACAGGCTGTATATAGGGATGAGAGCATACATGGAGGGCTGATCACACAGGCTGT
>NC_091465.1:3179188-3256688 GCF_027789765.1 Dendropsophus ebraccatus | reverse complement strand
ATATGTGATGTATATAAGACCGGCCCATTCATTATACAGTGTGATATAATGGGGGATGTATATAGGACCGGCCCATTCATTATACAGTGTAATATAATATGTGATGTATATAGGACCGGCCCATTCATTATACAGTGTGATATAATATGTGATGTATATAGGACCGGCCCATTCATTATACAGTGTGATATAATATGTGATGTATATAGGACCGGCCCATTCATTATACAGTTTAAAATAATGGGGGATGTATATAGGACCGGCCCATTCATTATATAGTGTAATATAATATGTGATGTATATAGGACCGGCCCATTCATTATACAGTGTGATATAATATGTGATGTATATAGGACCGGCCCATTCATTATACAGTTTAAAATAATGGGGGATGTATATAGGACCGGCCCATTCATTATACAGTGTAATATAATGGGGGATGTATATAGGACCGGCCCATTCATTATACAGTGTAATATAATGGGGGATGTATATAGGACCGGCCCATTCATTATACAGTGTAATATAATGGGGGATGTATATAGGACCGGCCCATTCATTATACAGTGTGATATAATATGTGATGTATATAGGACTGGCCCATTCATTATACAGTGTAATATAATATGTGATGTATATAGGACCGGCCCATTCATTATACAGTGTAATATGATATGTGATGTATATAGGACCGGCCCATTCATTATACAGTGTAATATAATGGGGGATGTATATAGGACCGGCCCATTCATTATACAGTGTGATATAATATGTGATGTATATAGGACCGGCCCATTCATTATACAGTTTAAAATAATGGGGGATGTATATAGGACCGGCCCATTCATTATACAGTGTGATATAATGGGGGATGTATATAGGACCGGCCCATTCATTATACAGTGTGATATAATATGTGATGTAAATAGGACCGGCCCATTCATTATACAGTTTAAAATAATGGGGGATGTATATAGGACCGGCCCATTCATTATACAGTGTAATATAATAGGGGATGTATATAGGACCGGCCCATTCATTATACAGTTTAAAATAATGGGGGATGTATATAGGACCGGCCCATTCATTATACAGTGTAATATAATGGGGGATGTATATAGGACCGGCCCATTCATTATACAGTGTAATATAATGGGGGATGTATATAGGACCGGCCCATTCATTATACAGTGTAATATAATGGGGGATGTATATAGGACCGGCCCATTCATTATACAGTGTAATATAATATGTGATGTATATAGGACCGGCCCATTCATTATACAGTGTGATATAATGGGGGATGTATATAGGACCGGCCCATTCATTATACAGTGTAATATGATATGTGATGTATATAGGACCGGCCCATTCATTATACAGTGTAATATGATATGTGATGTATATAGGACCGGCCCATTCATTATACAGTGTGATATAATATGTGATGTATATAGGACCGGCCCATTCATTATACAGTGTAATATGATATGTGATGTATATAGGACCGGCCCATTCATTATACAGTGTAATATAATGGGGGATGTATATAGGACCGGCCCATTCATTATACAGTGTGATATAATGGGGGGGTGTATGTTCCATTCCTTAAAATGATAAACAAGATGTAAACTTACACTGGACAACCTAAGAATGGAGCAGATGTTTAACAGTGATCCCCAGATAGCCAATACCCAGGAAGCTAATCCCCAGGAAGCTGATCCCCAGATAGCCAATACCCAGGAAGCTGATCCCCAGGAAGCTGATCCCCAGATAGCTGATCCCCAAGAAGCTGATCCCCAGATAGCTGATCCCCAAGAAGCTGATCCCCAGATAGCTGATCCCCAAGAAGCTGATCCCCAGATAGCTGATCCCCAAGAAGCTGATCCCCAGATAGCCAATACCCAGGAAGCTGATCCCCAGATAGCTAATACCAAAACATGTGCGAGCTCTTCAGAAAAGGCAACCAAGACAAATCAAAAAACAAGCCTGAAGAAAAGAAATGCTCAGCACATCCAAATATTCTGCCCAAAATATACTTTATTACCTGTTTATATGTAATAAAGTATAAAAGTATGTAATAAAGTATATTTTGGGCAGAATATTTGGATGTGCTGAGCATTTCTTTTCTTCAGGCTTGTTTTTTGATTTGTCCAGATAGCCAATACCCAGATAGCCAATACCCAGATAGCCAATACCCAGATAGCCAATACCCAGATAGCCAATACCCAGATAGCCAACACCCAGATAGCTGATCCCCAGGAAGCTGATCCCCAGATAGCTGATCCCAAGAAAGCTGATCCCCAGATAGCTGATCCCAAGAAAGCTGATCCCCAGATAGTCAATAACCAGATAGCTGATCCCCACGAAGCCGATCCCCAGATAGCTGATCCCAAGAAAGCCGATACCCAGATAGCTGATCCCAAGAAAGCCGATACCCAGATAGCTGATCCCAAGATAGCCGATACCCAGATAGCTGATCCCAAGATAGCCGATACCCAGATAGCCGATACTCAGATAGCTGATCCCCAGGAAGCTGATCCCCAGATAGCTGATCCCAAGAAAGCCGATACTCAGCTGATCCCCAGATAGCTGATCCCCAGGAAGCTGATCCCCAGATAGTCAATACCCAGATAGCTGATCCCCAGGAAGCTGATCCCCAGATAGTCAATAACCAGATAGCTGATCCCCACGAAGCCGATCCCCAGATAGCTGATCCCAAGAAAGCCGATACCCAGATAGCTGATCCCAAGATAGCCGATCCCCAGATAGCTGATCCCAAGAAAGCCGATACCCAGATAGCTGATCCCAAGATAGCCGATCCCCAGATAGCTGATCCCAAGAAAGCCGATACCCAGATAGCTGATCCCAAGATAGCCGATACCCAGATAGCTGATCCCAAGATAGCCGATCCCCAGATAGCTGATCCCAAGAAAGCCGATACCCAGATAGCTGATCCCCAGATAGCTGATCCCCAGATAGCCGATACCCAGATAGCTGATCCCCAGATAGCTGATCCCAAGATAGCGATACCCAGATAGCTGATCCCCAGATAGCTGATCCCAAGATAGCGATACCCAGATAGCTGATCCCAAAATAGCCGATACCCAGATAGCTGATCCCCAGATAGCCGATACCCAGATAGCTGATCCCCAGATAGCCGATACCCAGATAGCTGATCCCCAGATAGCCGATACTCAGATAGCTGATCCCCAGATAGCCGATACCCAGATAGCTGATCCCCAGATAGCCGATACCCAGATAGCTGATCCCCAGATAGCCGATACCCAGATAGCTGATCCCCAGATAGCCGATACCCAGATAGCTGATCCCCAGGCAGCTGATCCCTGGATTGTGTCCGGCACTCTGAGGTCACAGGTCACGGGATGACCCAATCACAACCCTAAAACAGAAGCCAATAAAGGTCAATGGGACTCCACGTAGAGCTCAGGAAGCACAATGACTTCCTGTGTACGGACTGATCTATGGTAATGATCTCAATTGCATTTAATCAGCATTAATAAACCTTTATTGGGAGTGTGTGGTTTACGAGTGTTTCCTCTAATGTGCGGTAATAACGGGATAATATATTTCTAATATTTATATTTGCATAATGTGACGACTCCAATAAACCTGCACCAGGGATAATTTACTCCCCAATTTACCCGTGATTTATAATATTCATTAGTTTCAGATGCAATTAAAGGCTTATTAGCTCCGGAGTGAACCCTCCATATAGCATGACACTGGCTATTCACTATAACCCTCATTTCCACCATTGTAATTGTCCTATATGAGTCCAGATTAGTCAGCCCTTTTGTCACTATATTGTGATGTTCCACCACGGGTGTTGTATATACCCCTCAGTAAGTGGGAGGTGAAGTGCCTTGTTTTCCCCACTAGATGTCTCTACTGTTTTGTGTGCACAGCTGGAGAGAAGCCACCTAGGATCACCCTAGTCCATGCCAGGAACCTCTAAGAACGTGCAGGGCAGACTGCTGATGCGAGAGGAGCTGACCCCAGTAGGTCAAAGCTACCGGAATAGGTCTAAGTGTCGTACTGCGCAGTGCAAGACAACCAGGTAAACTTGGAAGTCTGCTACACCCAGATAACGGATGACTGAGGCTCGTGCTATGCACCTAGGATGGGTTCTACACAACTCGGGGGCAGAAGGCGGTCAGACTTAGTCCATATGCTAGTATGGGCATCACTTATCTTCTATATACGCTTCAGTCCTGGCAGAGTACAAAGTCTACATTGGGCAGGGCTCCTCTAGCAACTCCATTCCTCTCCTCTCTACCTCTACAAAGCACTTACTTCTTCAAGCACCTACTCCTTAAAGACACTGATTTTACTTTGTTGTCAGCAACCAAATTTATTACGATATCTGAGTGTACTGTTCCCTGGCAATTCCTTTCAGTAAACTATTTTTGTACTAAACACACGGGACTCTGCTTCCTCTATTTGCACCTGCACCCATACACACACTACCGTCTACCTTGGGTTATTTTCCCCCTTCTCTGTGGGTGGAGGTACCGACATCCCAGGTGGGTCTACCACCACTTTAGGTTGCCGTGACAAGTGCCCAAGGAACCCGCAACGAGCCTGGAGGTTACTGACCATTCGGGGACAACAAGCAGGCCAAGCTGGTATCAACATCACACCTATATTGTACCACATAACTGGCGTCACGAGTACCATCATAACGTCACTGGCCGAGTAACACAATATGATTCCAGATTAGTCAGCCCTGTTGTCCTATATGATTCCAGATTAGTCAACGCTGATCTATCAGACTAAATATTTATGTGAAAAAAAAAATGAAATGGGCTTCCTGATAAACCAGGCATAGAAAGACATTCCCTATAGAATAGATAGAAGACCCTATGGAAGACACTTCTCACAGCAATTGTGTACGGTGTTCTAGGATTCACAGTACTCAGGTTCTTCACCAGACCACCAACCTGGAATTCACCTACAGCAATCACCTTTCCTGGGTCCTGTTAGTGACTTCCAGTACTCAGATACCCCCAGGACTCACAATAGAGCTGAACTGCAAACAAAAGAAAAAAACATAAAAACCCACACCACTGCTGTCAGTTACCATTAAGAAGAAGAGCAGCTAACCAATAGACAACTGGAACCAGATGGTGATGAATGGATGATGGAACCAATGAAGAATACGGAGGATGATGGTCAAGAATATTTTGAATAAGCAGAAGATTTTGAAGTAAGAATGTAATTCGAACAAGCTAGCCCTCATCTTTCCCTAGGTCTATCCCTAAACTCATAAAAGGTTAGTATTACACGAGCAGATATGCTAGATATATGCGTCACTCTGATGGATAGGCACTTGTTTAAGGGGCTTATTAAATGGCTGGATCAACATGATAGCAGAGCTACACAAATAATTGTTGGATCATCCACGTAACTCTTTATTCCCATTATTGTTGTCTGCAAACACCTGTTACATGGAGGAATGAACCCAACAAACAATGACAATGCAACCAGCCAAAGCACAGAGCGTGCGCTATAATCCGCATCATCCTGCAAAAGCCAAGTACCTGTAAAAAATCAGGAACTAAACCAGCCCTGAGCTGAGCAGTCATGACCTGCTGATCCAGAGTAATAGATCAGCTGGGTAAAAGTTCTATAGGACAGCCGGATGATTTCTGCCCTTGGTAGTCAGCCCAGATTGTGAAGCAGATGACAATCACACAGTCCTGCACTGGTCTGGTTTAAAAAAATTCCCAGTGAGGCTGAAACTTTCTCCGATTGGGTGAAGATATGATATTTAACCCCAAACAGTCTGACACTGTCAAAACGTATTGGAGAGTCTGAAATTATACGTAGTGACACCTGTCATCAACAAGAAGAATGGCAACGCCCAGTTGACAATTTATTAATTCAGTAAATTTCCAGGATGAATAACAGAGGGACGGCACAGTACTGAGTTGTAGGGGAAGAAGAGCTAAAATGTCACGGGGAATATACTGTAAGTATTTACTCAAACAGATGTCGGGGGTGTAACAGGTCCATCGTATTCGCCTGCAGGGCCGGTAACATACAGACAATACCAACCGCAGCTTCGGCTAATAAGATATATTATAGAATTCTCCTGAATGTAGGTCGGAAACAGAATTGTTTGTCGAGTGTTCAGCAAGTACACGGATCTACGGACAATGATAAATGGAGCGGTCGGGAAATGTTTTGAAACAATTCCTTCACCAGTGAAAGTGGCTTCTCCTAATACTTTGATTGTTCTAGAGATAGACGCGACGCTCGCACAGCGGGAGGCTCTTTTTTTTCCCCAGTTATGTATCTAAAGATTAACAATCCATTTATAAAGTCTGTCCCCTGAGCGCAACAACATCGTCCTTGTTAGATGGAAAGAAAAAAATCCATACAAGCAAACTGACCTAAAAATGCATCTATCATTTATACTGGGTTCACACTACGTATATTTCAGTCAGTATTGTGGTCCTCATAGCAACCAAAACCAGGAGTGGATTGAAAACACAGAAATGCTCTGTTCACACAATGTTGAAATTGAGTGGATGGCCGTCATATAACGGTAAATAACGGCCATTATTTCAATATAACAGCCGTTGTTTTAAAATAACAGCAAAAATTTGCCATTAAATGACGGCCATCCACTCAATTACAACATTATGTGAACATAGCCTTTCTGTGTTTTCAATCCACTCCTGGTTTTGGTTGCTATACAGCCTCACAAATACAGCCTCAAATATACATAGTGTGAACCCAGCCCTAATGGAAGAATACAAGCAGAAGGAGAGGCGGGCGGTGTATGGAGTCCGGATGGTCCTGTCATACTCGCCTGGATGCCGACCTGACACTCTCACCATGGTACCCACTGCCAGCTGTTGTGTAGCTGCGACTCTTCATGATGTATGACCAGAGTGTCGCCCACTCACCACCTCAACCCACCTGGTACACATGGGCCCCCACTCCAACAGTGTGCAACGTAGCTTAAAGGGGTACTCCGGGCAAGAGGCCTTTTATTAGTATACTTACCTCCCTGGCTCCATCGCTGGGGCCAGCATCACATTGCTCCAGTTTCCTGGTCTCTGACTGTAGCAGTGTCCAGCTGAGCGGCCATGTCTCAGGTCCTGTACCACAGACCAGGCGACCAGAGCAGCATGATGTGGGCCCCAGCACTGGAGCCAGGAAGGTAAGTGGACACCATTGCTTCATCCACCCCCTCCCACCCAGAGTATCCCTTTAAGCAGGACAACTGGGCTCAGCGTTGCGTTGCGATATTGTTTCTTTATTTAGTGATTCACAAAAGCAACAGAGGACAATCACAACCAACTGCCGGCGCGTTTCTTGTACAACACGTCGCGGCTAAGGGTACCTGTTGTACCAGAAATGTGTTGGCGTCAACCGGAATTGGTTGTGATTGTTCTCCGTTGCTTTAATGCATTGTCACAACGCTGAGCCCAGTTGTCCTGCCTTATCTTCATGAGGTGGGTTTTGCCTGTAGATGTAGGTTAGCAACATCTGGAGAGCCACAGGTTGGGGAACGCTGTTCTATGCAAAGGGCAAGATAGCAAGAATTTGTCTCCACATATCGTCTGGCACAGAAACATTGATGAAGGAGGGTGCATACAAGTGAATTTAAGAAATCTTGTAATGTATCTTATCAGACAAAAAATACCTTAGCCTCTTTTTATCCAGCATCTTCTCCCTCCCTGTTTCTGCTAGACTATCTTCAACTGTAAAAATCAGCTCAGTCCTGTCCTGTAGCAGCTCAGGGGTCAAGTTACAAGCAAGGCTTTTCTATGGAGAGGGGAGGGGGAGTGCCTGGGTACACATACAAAGAGACAGAAAAGCTAAGAGACAGCTCTGTAAGTAAGAGATGTCACCCCAAGGCTTTATGCACAGTTTAGACTGCTCACTTCTGTGTTGTCATGCCTCCCAAGCTGCTGCTGCTGCTGCTTTTCAGGTTGTGCACAGCTGACAGCTACACAGCGCTACATAGAGAAATCCCCGAATCTGTGCGGCCAGCTCTCCCTTTATATGCTGCTACCTTGGTTATTACACAGGGGTCAGCCCCTGTTTTCCTTATATACGTAGAGGTCCAGGATGTGAGACCCCCCACTTATAGAGCCCCCTGAGAAGCGTTTCACTTTTAGTATACGCATATTACATATATCTTAATTCTGCACCGCCATCAAGGCCACAATGGTCTGTGGTAACAAGGGGTTAAAAAAAAGCCATTGATTTCTGTTTTTACTGATAAATTATGTATGTTCACCCTCTGGGGGCCCAATGTGAAGGGGGTCGCCCACCTCCCATCCCGGCTCTGGTGTTAGGTATTGCTTGGATTTACTTCTATAGCCGCAGGTTTTACCAACAATTAAACATTGTAAAGACATTACTGGAATCTTGTAATCACTATATGATCCATTGTCTGTCGGGCAGCATGACGCTATGCCGCCTCTTCTCTGTGATATGGAATCAGGAATCCTCATCCGTTCTCCTCGTATCATTAAGCTGCTCAGACAATATGGGAAGCCTGAATAATGGAGAGTAATAAGCACTTGGCTCCATGCGTATTTCTTCAGCTGGAGTCATTGTATCGGCGCCTTATGATCTATAGGCGTTTCCTTAATTACCGTCACGGGCAGCGATGACCTCAATGTTTTCTCCATCCTTCTTATTCCAGATAATTCCATGGAGGGAGGCGATGACTGGAGATTGCCAACATAAGACTTAGATGAGGATTAGAGCCGGGTGGAATCTAGGGCGGAAGGAATACTCAATATTTATGAACAGGAGAAGTTCCATTGATTATTTCTTAGTGGCCCAGATATCTAGCACATCCGCCATGATAAATGTCTTCTTATTGACAAAGCGAGAACAGCTGGAAAATGTGGCCGGCTTCTTACAGGATCCGACTATGGACGCACCGAGAGAGAAGAGCTCATCTTGTCCTGCCCTAAAAATGATCTGTACAGTCCAGGAGGCGCCAGACGTGCACAGACATCACGGGCATCACCATCTTGTGCCGCCACCAGAGAGGAGAGACCTTTTCAAAAGTTCTGTAAGTAGTTTAATGTCCAAACCCGCACTTTACAAACGGCACTAAAACAGCTGAACGATTGCAGGGATTTAGCTGTTTTAGTGCAGTCTAGTGCTCACCTATACTTACCTGTCCGTGCTTCCCTGGTGTCCGTCCTTCTTCTCTGGTCCCTGCAGCCACCAAAATCCCATTTAACTAATCCCCAGCTGCAGAGCTGTCCCGCCTCAGTCAGTGATTGGCTGATCGGGCTGGAGGCGGCTGGAGACATTGGAGAGTTGGTGGAGGACATCGGGGGGGGGGGAGGGGACAGGTGAGAAAAACATTTTTTTGTTACTTTTTTAGATATGCAGCTGCCATCTTTCCATAGATCAAGCAAGGTAAATAGAAACTGCGGCAACTCACCGTTCAGTAGAAAAACATCTTCTTTATTGCGGATATAATCTTGTGCAAAAGAACATCAGGGGGTGCAGGGGAGGACATGCACATGAACATACAAGATGTGGTAGCGACGGTCATTTCGTGTGGATTAACCACACTTTATCTGGCTAACAGGTAATGGAAACCTTATCAAGAAGCAATTTGTCGACTTGATCTTCTTGCCTTCTTAGTGTCTTTGAGGCCATCAGTTGTGTTGTACGGAGGGAGGACGGGTGCACAGTTCCATATAGTGCTTTGTCCTGTTGAATCCACATTATAGATAGAACCACTTCACCAAGAAAAGAGAAACTACAGTCCATCATTGCTCTAAGACAGTCTGGAAAATTGTAAGAACTTTGAGAGCATCCTCAAGTCTAGTCATGAAAACCATTGGATGTTGAGATGAGACCAACTCTCATGAGGATGGGTCCATTACCAGCCAAGTCTATGTACAGAGCAGGAGGCATCTGCCGTAGTGTATACTGGTGGCCGTGCTGGGCCCAGGGCACCTGCCACAGTCAGCACAAGGAGCTAAACGGCCATATAATATTGAATGTTTACAGTGATGAGGTCTCCTCCATGGTGTCATTGGTCTCGGTGGTCTCCTCCTATATGTACAATATGGTACGAAGCAGTGATGGGGTCTTATCCCAGCTCTGAATGTGGACACCAGTTGAATGGGTATGTAGATATATGTATATATACTGTGTATATATATATATATATATATATATATATATATATATTCAGTAAGTCTTTGCTGCCATTGTGTCCAGGATGATCCTCCGAGAGGCCTTATGTTCTATGAGCCTGGAGCCATCGGGTGGAAGCCATGTGAAAACCAACCTAGGTGACCAGACCGCCATTTCTATTATAATCACATTGTTTTACATTGATTCGTAGGATGTAGCAGAGCTGAGACATTATCCGGGGTCACCTGACAAGCTAACGGCGGCGTCATATCCATCGCTGGAGATACCGGGGATACAAAGTATGTTGTAAAGCCTCTAATTTGCCTCCTAAACTCATTTCCCTCAAAGGCCAAGGATCTGGAGTCAGGAGGTGTATTCACGCTTCATGCCGCGCTGATCCGACTTAATTACTTTTAGTAAGTGATTCTAAAGTCGAGTCCATTAGGGATTTGTAATACGTATGCGCTCCCTCTCGTGTCATTGAGGAACGCTACGAGCGCTGCCGATCCCGCAAGATGGAAGAATAGAGGCCCAGATTACATTCTGAGGATAATGAATACACAAGGTTACAGATTCATTGTGTCTTCTGCACATATGGAAATGACACGTATGGAAATATACGATATTCAGAGTTTTCGGGGTTACCTCACATGGTGTATTTTTCCGACATAGAAAGATGCAGCACAGAACATGATAAAAAATGTTTTATATATATTTTGCTTTTTAACTGATAAATTGCTGACACTAACCTCCAGCCAGATACAGAACGCAGCAGCAGCAGCCTGGCATTACCACCGTGGAAAGGCTCATTTATTCTGGCTATTGCCAGCCTAGTAATGTCAGGCTGTTGTCACCTCTGTGTACAGCCGCATTGGTACAACCTTGGGGGAAGGTTGTTAGGATCGGGCGCAGTGAATCCAGCTCTGGGAATCTATTACAGTAAGCTGGGGATGCATGTGGTTGGCACTGTTATGAGAGTCCTGTGGTTGGCACTGTAATGAGAGTGCTGTGGTTGGCAGAGTTATGAGAGGGCTGTGGTTGGCACTGTTATGAGAGTGCTGTGGTTGGCAGAGTTATGAGAGGGCTGTGGTTGGCACTGTAATGAGAGTGCTGTGGTTGGCAGAGTTATGAGAGGGCTGTGGTTGGCACTGTTATGAGAGTGCTGTGGTTGGCAGAGTTATGAGAGGGCTGTGGTTGGCACTGTAATGAGAGTGCTGTGGTTGGCAGAGTTATGAGAGGGCTGTGGTTGGCACTGTAATGAGAGTGCTGTGGTTGGCACTGTTATGAGAGTGCTGTGGTTGGCAGAGTTATGAGAGGGCTGTGGTTGGCACTGTAATGAGAGGGCTGTGGTTGGTATTGTTATGAGAGTGCTGTGGTTGGCAGAGTTATGAGAGTGCTGTGGTTGGCACTGTTATGAGAGTGCTGTGGTTGGTATTGATATGAGAGTGCTGTGGTTGGCACTGTTATGAGAGTCCTGTGGTTGGTATTGTTATGAGAGTGCTGTGGTTGGCACTGTTATGAGAGTGCTGTGATTGGCATTGATATGAGAGTGCTGTGGTTGGCACTGTTATGAGAGTGCTGTGATTGGCATTGATATGAGAGTGCTGTGGTTGGCACTGTTATGAGAGTGCTGTGGTTGGTATTGATATGAGAGTGCTGTGGTTGGCATTGATATGAGAGTGCTGTGGTTGGCATTGATATGAGAGTGCTGTGGTTGGCATTGTTATGAGAGTGCTGTGGTTGGCATTGATATGAGAGTGCTGTGGTTGGCATTGATATGAGAGTGCTGTGGTTGGCATTGTTATGAGAGGGCTGTGGTTGGCATTGATATGAGAGTGCTGTGGTTGGCATTGTTGAGAGGGGACTCTGGCTACACCTATAAACTGTTTTATTTTCTGCACCACCATACACCTTGGCTGGTTGTTGTATTTCGGGCTGTATTACCACCACCTAGAAGCACTGAAGAGAAGATGGGGGAGGGGAAATATGGTTTGAGGTATGGCACCTGACTGGCTGTGTATTGAGTATACCGACTATGTGCATATACAGCAGCGTGCACGTTTTCCTCCATACTACTGTGCACTGTGCCGGACCTTCTACAATCTGACAGCGGCCTTTAGAGCAGACGAGGTTGATGCATGGATGACGTCACGGTGTATTTACAGAAGGCGAGTCTAGACTGTGACGGTCTGTAATGTTCTGTATGAATGGGGGATAATCTCTGGTTACATAAACACTTCATAACATTTTCATTCTTTGGCGCACAATATACGGGTATAAAAGATGCAGGCATGCATGAAATTATCGTGGAGTATTATGAGTTGTTTTTTCAACTTTGTAGAACTGTTTCTAATAATTACAGCAATTATGGTCACTTAAGTTCTATAGCGAGACATCTGCAATGAAATAAACGTACATAAAAGCAATCAGAACCATTACCAGATAGGCAGGAGTTAATGACTTCTATTAACAAAAATAATCGTTTCCCAATGATATTGTTGCGCTTCAAAGAACTGCTCATAATACAGGCGGAAAAGGAAAAATATTTCAAGAATGAGGTAAATGCAAAAAATTCATACATTTTAATGTTTTTATTCAAAATGAAAAGCCTTTTCTTATGATGACAGATTTTTCCTGACTTGTATAACGTTGCTTCGGGCTCCAGACTTCTACAGGAACATTTTCTTAAAGTGGTATCGGTGATTGTAGACATTGTGCAGGAGAAGGTGCCCGGGAACCTGACATAGGCCCGGACTGACAATGTGGCACACCGGCAAATGCCTGATGGGCCGCCCAGATTGCCAGATTGTCTTCTCCGCTGATCAATAAACAGTTGTCTTCTCCGCTGGTCGGTAAAGGGCTGTCTTCTCTGCTGGTTGGTAAAGGGCTGTCTTCTCCTCTGGTTGGTAAAGGGCTGTCTTCTCTGCTGGTTGGTAAAGGGTTGTCTTCTCTGCTGGTTGGTAAAGGGTTGTCTTCTCTGCTGGTTGGTAAAGGGTTGTCTTCTCCACTGGTTGGTAAAGGGCTGTCTTCTCTGCTGGATGGTAAAGGGCTGTCTTCTCCACTGGTTGGTAAAGGGTTGTCTTCTCTGCTGGATGGTAAAGGGCTGTCTCCTCTGCTGGTTGGTAAAGGGCTGTCTTCTCTGCTGGTTGGTAAAGGGCTGTCCTCTCTGCTGGTTGGTAAAGGGCTGTCTTCTCTGCTGGATGGTAAAGGGTTGTCTTCTCTGCTGGATGGTAAAGGGCTGTCTTCCCTGCTGGTTGGTAAAGGGTTGTCTTCTCCGCTGGTTGGTAAAGGGCTGTCTTCTCCGCTGGTTGGTAAAGGGCTGTCTTCTCTGCTGGATGGTAAAGGGCTGTCTTCTCTGCTGGATGGTAAAGGGCTGTCCTCTCTGCTGGTTGGTAAAGGGCTGTCTTCCCTGCTGGTTGGTAAAGGGCTGTCCTCTCTGCTGGTTGGTAAAGGGCTGTCTTCCCTGCTGGTTGGTAAAGGGTTGTCTTCTCTGCTGGTTGGTAAAGGGCTGTCCTCTCTGCTGGTTGGTAAAGGGCTGTCTTCTCTGCTGGATGGTAAAGGGCTGTCTTCTCTGCTGGTTGGCAAAGCGCTGTCTTCTCTGCTGGGTGGTAAAGGGCTGTCTTCTCCGCTGGATGGTAAAGGGCTGTCTTCTCTGCTGGTTGGTAAAGGGTTGTCTTCTCTGCTGGTTGGTAAAGGGTTGTCTTCTCTGATGATCGGTAAAGGGCTGTCTTCTCTGCTGGGGGGTAAAGGGCTGTCTTCTCTGCTGGATGGTAAAGGGCTGTCTTCTCTGCTGGTTGGTAAAGGGTTGTCTTCTCTGCTGGGGGGTAAAGGGCTGTCTTCTCTGCTGGGGGGTAAAGGGCTGTCTTCTCTGCTGGTTGGTAAAGGGCTGTCTTCTCTGCTGGATGGTAAAAGGTTGTCTTCTCTGATGATCGGTAAAGGGTTGTCTTCTCTGCTGGTTGGTAAAGGGTTGTCTTCTCTGATGATCGGTAAAGGGCTGTCTTCTCTGCTGGATGGTAAAGGGCTGTCTTCTCTGCTGGTTGGTAAAGGGTTGTCTTCTCTGCTAGTTGGTAAAGGGTTGTCTTCTCTGATGATCGGTAAAGGGCTGTCTTCTCTGATGGTTGGTAAAGGGTTGTCTTATCTGCTGATTGGTAAAGGGTTGTCTTCTCTGATGATCGATAAAGGGTTGTCTTCTCTGATGATCGGTAAAGGGCTCTCTTCTCTGCTGGTTGGTAAAGGGCTGTCTTCTCTGCTGGTTGGTAAAGGGTTGTCTTCTCTGCTAGTTGGTAAAGGGTTGTCTTCTCTGATGATCGGTAAAGGGCTGTCTTCTCTGATGGTTGGTAAAGGGTTGTCTTATCTGCTGATTGGTAAAGGGTTGTCTTCTCTGATGATCGATAAAGGGTTGTCTTCTCTGATGATCGGTAAAGGGCTCTCTTCTCTGCTGGTTGGTAAAGGGCTGTCTTCTCTGCTGGTTGGTAAAGGGTTGTCTTCTCTGCTAGTTGGTAAAGGGTTGTCTTCTCCTCTGGTTGGTAAAGGGCTGTCTTCTCTGATGGTTGGTAAAGGGCTGTCTTATCTGCTGATTGGTAAAGGGTTGTCTTCTCTGATGATCGATAAAGGGTTGTCTTCTCTGATGATCGGTAAAGGGCTGTCTTCTCCTCTGGTTGGTAAAGGGCTGTCTTCTCTGCTGGATGGTAAAGGGCTGTCTTCTCTGCTGGTTGGTAAAGGGTTGTCTTCCCTGCTGGTTGGTAAAGGGCTGTCTTCCCTGCTGGTTGGTAAAGGGTTGTCTTCTCCGCTGGTTGGTAAAGAGCTGTCTTATCTGCTGATTGGTAAAGGGCTGTTTTATCTGCTGATTGGTATGGGGTTGTCTTCTCCACTGGTAGGTAAACAGTTGTCTTATCTGCTGATTGGTATGGCATTTTCTTTTCCGCTGATTGGTATGGCATTTTCTTTTCCGCTGATTGGTATGGGGTTGTCCTCTCTGCTGATGGGTAAAGGTTTATCTTTTCCAAATAGTCAAGTTTTCTGCTTTATGGATTGAATGGACATTGTGGTGTCAGGCATCAGAGAAAAACACTCTGCAGCCATTGCTAAAAGAATACAAACTGATGGGGGACAGGGTTATAATGCGGTGAATGTTATCTGGGCCATTCATGCTTTTGGAGGCCTTCTCAGCTGATCTAGGTATGAATCCATCCCTGTAGATCACATTCATCCATTCTGATTTTCTCCACTGGGGCGGATGGGATCTTCCAGAAAGACAAAGTGACTTGATGGCAGGAAGAGCATGACCATAACTTTCCAGTACTACTCTGCCACCTAATTCCCTAGACTTGAACCCAACTGATCATCTGTAGGACCATCTGGATGGTGATGTTGACCCTATGGATATTCCAGTAGCTGGCAGCATTGCTCCAGATACCTGTGACACCTCCTAGGACCTTATGGAGTCACTCTGCGTCCATCTAGCTGTTGTCCAATATGTAGGTGACAATGTGCTGTGTGAACATACATCTCTCAGTGGTGGAGGATATAAAGCCATTGATACAGCAGCACTTTACCTGCCTCATATATCACACCACAGTGAACACGGCTGCAAATCTTCATCGTACCAGTTCTGCAATAACCGGGATGTTATCAATTTCCTTGACTTGTGGTTGACTTTCACTTAGCCTGAGGGGCTGAACGGAGACTGGGAGACGCGCATTTCATCTTATGAATGTTTTCAGTGAAGTTTCTTCGGTCAATTTTTCACAGACCTGAAAATTATTTATTCAATCAATTTCCAAGCATTGTTTAATACAATAAATTATAAACACTTGTTAAACAGATTTGTGAATTTATTAAGGAGATCATCCAAATATCTGGAGATGTTCTGTCGGTCTTAGGGGACGGTTGAGGTTTCGACATTCAGTTTAACCTCTTTGTGTCAGGTCTGTCATGCTTAATATTTCATTTCCAAGTCACAGGTCATTGTGCGTGCCCAACTCTCACTCCGTCTGGGGGCGCTGTAACCATCGGGAATCACTTTTTATGCATAATAAGGCACCCCATCAGAGTCCACTTTACCAAAGCATCCATGACCCACAATCTAGGTCAATGCAAAAACTCCAGTATCACTAGTCTCCTAGTGCTACTGGTTCTCACAACTATATCCCAGCTGGTCCGGAGTCTGGAGTGGAGATTCCCGGGATGATTTCCCATCATTCTGCCTATGCAGGAAGAGGATTGAGCTGTCAATCATTTTATGCCCACGTACAGTAAGTTACAACTATAATATAAAAGATGAAGCAGCTATAATGTGATCTCAAAAGGTGTGACAGGTGTGCATCTCTACGGGAGTCCCGGCACCTCAGCGGCAGAAGCTTCCAGCCATCCTAATACATTGATGGGATATGGGATATCCATGGATATCTTGTGGATAGATCGTCCATAACAAAAGTAGGAAAGCATCACTACAGAATTACATAGACTATGAGCAGCACGGAGGCAGCTCAGTGTCCTCGGCAGTATTGGGGGGTAACAATTTCTCGTTCGGTTGTTAATCATTAACTGCTATTCAACCGAACGATTATCGCTTAGATTCGAATGACTTAATGATAATCTGAACAATAATCGTCCCGTGGAATAGGGCCCTAACTCTTCTGTAAAGTGCGGCTTTGTCTTATAAGGATAGTAAAGATCGCTGGCCAGGCTTCAGTTGCTTGTTGGTTTTTTTCCATGTGGAATTTATCAGTTTAGCAGCAGAATTATTGAAATTATTGGAAAAATAAGAAAAAATGAAGCAATAGAGTCTGAGTTCTATCAGTTGTACAATGGGCTGAAACCTTGCAGCATTCTGTCCGGAGATAAGTAAGCCATATGTGTCTATATGTGTCCACCCAATAATTGTCACAGGAATTGCAGCCCATCGGGCGTTTTACTAGCAAGTCACAATAATGAATTTGTGTCAAGAAGCTGGGTCCTTAAAGGGATTTCCAGGCTGCAAGAATTGATGACCTATCTGGATAGACTGGATAGGCCATCAATATTGGACTGGCGGAGGTCTGACTCCCAGCACCCCCATGGTTATACATGACTGTACTATTTGTAGTGCAAAAAAACAGAAGTGTGTTCCTATGTATCTGGATGAGGCTCTGCACCTTGCACGGCTGCTATGAATAGTATGACCGATAGGTGGGGGTGCGGGGCTGTGACCCCGGCCTCTGTACTGTAGTTACCCTGCATCCCCCGCACTCTCTGCTCCGTGTTGGATGTGTTGGATCATTAGAATATTCTTTGCCCTCAGTAATCACCATGATGTGAGCGGCCTGAGCCGCCGATGGGTGGGAAAGCTGTTGACAATTGTCCTTAACATTGTGAGACTTATCTACTTATCTGATTAACAAGAGGAGCAAACATGGTGCCGAGCTCACAGACCCGGATCAGAGACCCGGATCAGAGACCAGGATCAGAGACCCGGATCAGAGACCAGGATCAGAGACCAGGATCAGAGACCCGGATCAGAGACCCGGATCAGAGACCCGGATCAGAGACCAGGATCAGAGACCAGGATCAGAGACCCGGATCAGAGACCCGGATCAGAGACCCGGATCAGAGACCCGGATCAGAGACCAGGATCAGAGACCAGGATCAGAGACCCGGATCAGAGACCCGGATCAGAGACCAGGATCAGAGACCAGGATCAGAGACCCGGATCAGAGACCAGGATCAGAGACCCGGATCAGAGACCCGGATCAGAGACCAGGATCAGAGACCAGGATCAGAGACCCGGATCAAAGACCCGGATCAGAGACCAGGATCAGAGACCAGGATCAGAGACCCGGATCAGAGACCCGGATCAGAGACCAGGATCAGAGACCCGGATCAGAGACCCGGATCAGAGACCAGGATCAGAGACCAGGATCAGAGACCCAGATCAGAGACCAGGATCAGAGACCAGGATCAGAGACCCGGATCAGAGACCAGGATCAGAGACCCGGATCAGAGACCCGGATCAGAGACCCGGATCAGAGACCCGGATCAGAGACCAGGATCAGAGACATCGCCTAAACTCGCAGGTAAATTCATCTTCTCAAGGACTTTACCTCATTTACTTTTGCCGACAATTAACAATCAAATATTGAAATGACGAGAAACAAAGGTCTGGTTCCATGAACTTCGGCGCTGCCCTTCATCCACTCCCGACCCCGAGCTCATCTCCACTTTTCTCGCCTCACAATGAAATTCCTTTAATCTGGCATCGAGTCCTGTGATCCAGAATGACGGAACCGGAGGCAGAAGAAATCATTTAGTCGCCTCAGGATTTCCCCGTGTGTCATCATGAAATGAGTAACCGGGCTCTTCATCTTCATCTTCATCTTATTTACTAAATCTCAGTATTCCCCCTAAAATAACCGGAGCATCTTTAGGAAGAATTTATTGTGTTTTTGCTCTATTATTCCTCCTGGACTAAATTGACAAGTGGGTGTTACTGTTCACTGTAAGGACACACCCTACTGACACCCAGTTCTTTATTTATTCATGCATTTCCAGAGTCAGGAGACGTCATTGCAGATTGCATCACAGGAATGACTACATTAGCATAGAAGGTGCGGCTCACCGGGGACATTGACTAACATGGCGCTATGGCCTGTGACGTCGCTGTGATCTGTATGTTTTTGATGTGGGAGGAAACCGGAGTACCTGGAGGAAACCCACACAAACACGGAGAGAACATACAAACTCTTTGCAGATGTTGCCCTTGGTGGCATTTGAACCCAGCGCTGCAAGGCTACAATACTAACCACTAAGCCACCGTGCTGCCCTCTTCAGGTCTCTGGCCAGTCTACATAGAGTTGATGTTCTCAAATCAAGTGTATTGTGAAGGCTAGAGATGAGGGCGACTCAAGCATGGCCAGTCCGCTCACTCAGCATTGGAAAACCAGTGGCTGAAG
Organism: Dendropsophus ebraccatus; assembly: GCF_027789765.1. Classification (NCBI taxonomy): domain Eukaryota; kingdom Metazoa; phylum Chordata; class Amphibia; order Anura; family Hylidae; genus Dendropsophus; species Dendropsophus ebraccatus. The sequence goes on along the minus strand of NC_091465.1, from coordinate 3,237,600 downwards.
AAGTAAGTTGGATGCTGTCCTAGGAAATCCTGGTGGATATAGTCTATTCGCGGACTCCCTAGGGCGGCATCCAACTTCTGCAGCTGCCAAGAATCAAATGCTAAGTGAGCGGACTCCTGGAAGTTTCTATGTTGCACCAGAGATACATTGTAATAAATATTATAATCTTTAATCTTTATGTAAATGAGCTTCTAATCACTTTATATTAATATAACAGGAAGAGGACAATAGAACAATAGATAGAAGAAGACGGAACCTGATGGAAATATCTGTATCTAGAAGCTTCTGTTTGGTTTTCTTCCTTTTGGCCATTGAGGAAACAAGCCCCATAATTCCTCTAATCTAATAAGTGCAACCTCCCCTTCATCTCATCGGATACAGAAAACTTCACAAGAACGTTCCTCCCATTGATAATAATGGAGGCAACAACGGCCGAGTGTTTCCCACCATCCGCTCCCTCCAGGTCGCATTAACCCCTCGCTGCCTGTAATCACCACTTTATTTCCTTTCATGAGAAGATACAGTTTTTGCTTTTTTCATATAATTCAATTATTCATCTTAAATGGTTTCATCTTCTTACACAAAGCGTCCTTATTCCGGCCTTTCTCTGCTCTCAGCTCAATAACAGCATACCCCGCAGCAAACCCGAGCCCCCGCACCATACCTGTGCCCCCGCAGCATACCCGTTCCCCCCGCACCATACCTGTGCCCCCGCAGCATACCCGTTCCCCCCGCAGCATGCCCCCGCACCATACCTGTGCCCCCACGGCATACCCGTTCCCCCCGCACCATACCTGTGCCCCCGCAGCATACCCGTTCCCCCCGCAGCATGCCCCCGCACCATACCTGTGCCCCCGCACCATACCTGTGCCCCCGCAGCATACCCGTTCCCCCCGCACCATACCTGTGCCCCCGCAGCATACCCGTTCCCCCCGCACCATACCTGTGCCCCCGCAGCATACCCGTTCCCCCCGCAGCATGCCCCCGCACCATACCTGTGCCCCCGCAGCATACCCGTTCCCCCCGCAGCATGCCCCCGCACCATACCTGTGCCCCCACAGCATACCCGTTCCCCCCGCACCATACCTGTGCCCCCGCAGCATACCCGTTCCCCCCGCAGCATACCCATGCCCCCGCACCATACCTGTGCCCCCGCAGCATACCCGTGCATACCCATGCCCCCGCAGCATACCCGTGCCCCTGCAGCATACCCGTGCTCCCACAGCATTCCCGTGCCCCCGCAGCATACCCGTGCCCCTGCAGCATACCCGTGCATACCCATGCCCCCGCAGCATGCCCGTGCCCCACACCTTGGATTTCCACTTTTCACAGGAGTTCTTCTTTATTCAATCACTTAGCTATTGTATCTGGACCAAATTATTCTCAAATCATAGAATCCACCATAACACGGTCCCTGAGGGCAGCCGGGCCGACACTCAGTCATCTGACATCATCAATGATTCAGTGTAGACCTATTTATCCTAATAGGAAATCAGTGGTTCAATTCCTGCAGATACAGCGCCTGGTGGAGATATATATATATACATACTGTATAGTTCCGACCATAGTTGTAATAAGCTGTGATGCGCTCCACTAGCAACAGATGCAGATGAAAGCCGTGAGCAGCAGGGAGCAGTTTAAAGGGAAACTTCGTTGGGAAAAAAAAAATCTTTCAGATGAACTAGTAAGAAAGTTATACAGGTTTGTAATCTCCATTCTTCCAGTACTTATTAGCTGCTGTATGCTCTGCAGAAAGTGGTGTATTCTTTCAAATCTTCCAGTACGTATCAGCTGCTGCATGTCCTCCAGGAAGTGGTGTATTCTCTCCAGTCTTTCAGTACGTATCAGCTGCTGCATGTCTTGCAGGAAGTGGTGTATTCTCTCCAGTGTGACACTGTGCTCTCTGCTGCCACCTCTGTCCATGTCAGGAACTGTCCAGAGCAGCAGCAAATCCCCATAGAAAACCTCTGCTGCTCTGGACAGCCCAGAAGAGACAATTAATAACTGGGCAAAAGCTGCGGGAGAACTAAAATCACTGAGGAACCTGGAGCCGAATATTAAGGCCAAAACCGTAACCTCTGCCACAAAGGTCGTAACTTCTCCTTAGAGGGCGCCGTAATATCTTATCAGGCACGGACATGAAGTCTGATGGCTTCCCTCCCTTAACTTCACACGACGTCTTCCTCGCACGAATCGGATACTGAGCTTCAAACTCAACAGGAAAGAAAAAGACTGAAATAAACCTGCAATGTCTGTTTCTTCTTCTTCCCGTCTCGTGAAGTTCTTGCCCTTTTCCCGCTCTCCTTCTTACATAATAGCGCGAAGCCCTCGCAGAATTTGGTTAACATTTACAACTGCGAGAAATGGCCATAGGGGATGAGGCTGATGGAGTCACATGAAGGTGCGGGATGTAGGTCACCGTGGAGGTGGCGGCTGCTCGGCCGGGGCTTTCAGGTGTCCGTCACTATTTATTCCTCCTCCGCTCTGTAGAGATGGAAATCAAAGCTTTTGTTTCCACTTAATGCAATCGCCGGCGTCCGCTAAGGATTCACCGATCTCATCACAGTCCAATCTGGCAGCTTCAATGGAATTTGTGTCTGACTAACAAATACTCTCCGCGGAAATCAAAGAGACTGTCCGCAAAGATTTACCGCAGAGAGAGAGAAAGAGAGACTGTCCGCAAAGATTTACCACAGAAACAGAGACTGTCCGCAAAGATTTACCACAGAGAGAGAGAAAAAGAGACTGTCCGCAAAGATTTACCACAGAGAGAGAGAAAAAGACACTGTCCGCAAAGATTTACCACAGAAACAGAGACTGTCCGCAAAGATTTACCGCAAAGACAGAGAAAGAGACTGTCTGCAAAGATTTACCGCAGAGACAGAGAAAGAGACTGTCTGCAAAGATTTAGCGCAAGCTGTCGTTATGGATAAAAATGTATCAAAACTATCAGCGTCCCTGCCCACCCTGATGCTGAGAGTCTCTGCCCACCCTGATGCTGAGAGTCTCTGCCCACCCTAATGCTGAGAGCCCCTGCCCACCCTGATGCTGAGAGCCCCTGCCCACCCTAATGCTGAGTCCCTGCTCACCCTGATGCTGAGAGTCTCTGCCCACCCTGATGCTGAGAGCCCCTGCCCACCCTGATGCTGAGAGCCCCTGCCCACCCTGATGCTGAGAGCCCCTGCCCACCCTGATGCTGAGAGTCCCTGCCCACCATGATGCTGAGAGTCTCTGCCCACCCTGATGCTGAGAGCCCCTGCCAACCCTGATGCTGAGAGCACTGTGCCCAGTGGCGTAGCTCTAGGGGTTGCAGCGGTCGCCATGGCGACCGGGCCCCTATGCTAGGGGGGCCTGCCGACCCCTCACCACTTCCTGTCACTATGCAGTTCTCCCTGGCTGTGAAAATGACAGCCAGTTCAGGAGAAATGCACTAAGCCCCCTCTGCCCGGACAGACAATCTGGCGGACCAGTGAGCTAACCAGATTGTCAGTTCCTGGGAAGCCGCCTGATGCATAAAAAAAAAAGTATCAGGCAGCGCAGGGGACAGCCCTTCCTTCCTGGCTGAGGCCCCCTCCTCCCGGTACTACCTGAGCATCTGCTGAGAGCCGGACCCCATTACATGGAACACGAGGAACAGGAAGCCTGCTGCACTGGTCCCAGGACGCTGATCAGTGAGAGGACAACATGTCTCCTGCAGGAGGAAGCTCCGCCCACAGACTGCCCGGCAGGAGAGGAGGACTATGGTAGTGCTGCTGTGTACTGTCTGTTATTGTATGGGTATATATCTGTCTATACGACAGCCTGTGTAGAACTACTACTCCCAGCATGCCCTGACAGCCTGTGTAGAACTACTGCTCCCAGCATGCCCTGACAGCCTGTGTACAACTACTAGTCCCAGCATGCCCTGACAGCCTGTGTGTAACTACTGCTCCCAGCATGCCCTGACAGCCTGTGTACAACTACTAGTCCCAGCATGCCCTGACAGCCTGTGTACAACTATTAGTCCCAGCATGCCCTGACAGCCTGTGTGTAACTACTGCTCCCAGCATGCCCTGACAGCCTGTGTACAACTACTAGTCCCAGCATGCCCTGACAGCCTGTGTAGAACTACTACTCCCAGCATACCCTGACAGCTTGTGTAGAACTACTACTCCCAGCATGCCCTGTGTAGAACTACTAATCCCAGCATGCCATGACAGCCTGTGTAGAACTACTACTTCCAGCATGGCCTTGATAGCCTGTGTAGAACTATTACTCCCAGCATGCCCTGACAGCCTGTGTACAACTACTAGTCCCAGCATGCCCTGGCAGCCTGTGTAGAACTACTACTCCCAGCATACCCTGACAACCTGTGTAGAACTACTACTCCCAGCATGCCCTGACAGCCTGTGTGGAACTGCTACTCTCAGCATGCCCTGACAGCCTGTGTAGAACTATTACTCCCAGCATGCCCTGGCAGCTTGTGTAGAACTACTAGTCCCAGCATGCCCTGACAGCCTGTGTGTAACTACTGCTCCCAGCATGCCCTGACAGCCGGTGTACAACTACTAGTCCCAGCATGCCCTGACAGCCTATGTATAACTAATAATCCTAGCATGCCCTGACAGCCTGTGTAGGACTACTACTCCCAGCATGCCCTGACAGCCTGTATGTGTATAACTACTACCCCCAGCCTGTATGTGTATAACTACTACCCCCAGCCTGTATGTGTATAACTACTACCCCCAGCCTGTATGTGTATAACTACTACCCCCAGCCTGTATGTGTATAACTACTGCTCCCAGCATGCCCCAGTCCCTCTCAGTCCCCCTCAGTCACCCCCAACTGCCCCAGTACCTCTCAGTCACCCCCAGCTGCCCCAGTACCTCTCAGTCCCCCTCAGTCACCCCCAGCTCCCCCCAGTCACCCCCAGCTGCCCCAGTACCTCTCAGTCACCCCCAGCTCCCCCTCAGTCACCCCCAGCTGCCCCAGTCCCTCTCAGTCCCCCCAGTCACCCCCAGCTCCCCCTCAGTCACCCCGAGCTGTCCCAGTCCCTCTCAGTCACCCCCAGCTGCCCCAGTCCCTCTCAGTCCCCCTCAGTCACCCCCAGCTCCCCCTCAGTCACCCCCAGCTGCCCTAGTACCTCTCAGTCCCTCTCAGTCACCCCCAGCTGCCCCAGCTCCCTCTCAGTCCCCCTCAGTCACCCCAGCTCCCCCATTACCTCTCAGTCCCCCTCAGTCACCCCAAGCTCCCCCTCAGTCACCCCCAGCTGCCCCAGTACCTCTCAGTCCCCCCCAGCTGCCCCAGTACCTCTCAGTCTCTCTGTCACCCCCAGTCCCTCTTAGTCACCCCCAGCTGCCCCAGACCCTCTCAGTCCCTCCCAGCTCCCCCTCAGTCACCCCCAGCTGCCCCAGTCCCTCTCAGTCCCCCTCAGTCCCCCTCAGTCACTCCAGCTGCCCCAGTACCTCTTAGTCTCTCAGTCACCCCCAGCTCCCCCTCAGTCACCCCCAGCTGCCCCAGTCCCTCTCAGTCACCCCCAGCTCCCCCTCAGTCACCCCCAGCTCCCCCAGTCCCTCTCAGTCACCCCCAGCTCCCCCTCAGTCACCCCCAGCTGCTCCAGTCCCTCTCAGTCACCCCCAGCTCCCCCTCAGTCACCCCAGCTGCCCCAGTACCTCTCAGTCACCCCCAGCTCCCCCTCAGTCACCCCCAGCTGCCCCAGTACCTCTCAGTCACCCCCAGCTCCCCCTCAGTCACCCCCAGCTGCCCCAGTCCTTCTTAGTCCCCCTCAGTCACCTTCAGCTGCCCCAGCCCCTCTCAGTCACCCCCAGCTCCCCCTCAGTCACCCCAGCTCCCTTTCAGTCACCCCCAGCTGTCCCAGTCCCTCTCAGTCCCCCCTAGCTCCCCCTCAGTCACCCCCAGCTGCCCCAGTACCTCTCAGTCCCCCTCAGTCACCTCCAGCTTCCCCAGTCCCTCTCAGTCACCTCCAGCTTCCCCAGTCCCTCTCAGTCACCTCCAGCTTCCCCAGTCCCCCTCAGTCACCTCCAGCTTCCCTAATCCCTCTCAGTCACCTCCAGCTTCCCCAGTCCCCCTCAGTCACCTCCAGCTTCCCCAGTCCCTCTCAGTCACCTCCAGGTTCCCCAGTACCTCTCAGTCCCCCTCAGTCACCTCCAGCTTCCCCAGTCCCTCTCAGTCACCTCCAGCTTCCCCAGTCCCTCTCAGTCACCTCCAGCTTCCCTAATCCCTCTCAGTCACCTCCAGCTTCCCCAGTCCCCCTCAGTCACCTCCAGCTTCCCCAGTCCCTCTCAGTCACCTCCAGGTTCCCCAGTACCTCTCAGTCACCTCCAGCTTCCCCAGTCCCCCTCAGTCACCTCCAGCTTCCCTAATCCCTCTCAGTCACCTCCAGCTTCCCCAGTCCCCCTCAGTCACCTCCAGCTTCCCCAGTACCTCTCATTCACCTCCAGCTTCTCCAGTCCCCCTCAGTCACCTCCAGCTTCCCCAGTCCCTCTCAGTCACCTCCAGGTTCCCCAGTACCTCTCAGTCCCCCTCAGTCACCTCCAGCTTCCCCAGTCCCTCTCAGTCACCTCCAGCTTCCCCAGTACCTCTCAGTCACCTCCAGCTTCCCCAGTCCCCCTCAGTCACCTCCAGCTTCCCTAATCCCTCTCAGTCACCTCCAGCTTCCCCAGTCCCTCTCAGTCACCTCCAGCTTCCCCAGTCCCTCTCAGTCACCTCCAGCTTCCCCAGTCCCTCTCAGTCACCCCCAGCTCCCCCTCAGTCACCTCCAGCTTCCCTAATCCCTCTCAGTCACCTCCAGCTTCCCCAGTCCCTCTCAGTCACCTCCAGCTTCCCCAGTACCTCTCAGTCACCCCCAGCTCCCCCTCAGTCACCCCCAGCTGCCCCAGTCCCTCTCAGTCGCCCCCAGCTCCCCCTCAGTCACCCCAGCTGCCCCAGTACCTCTCAGTCACCCCCAGCTCCCCCTCAGTCACCCCCAGCTGCCCCAGTACCTCTCAGTCACCCCCAGCTCCCCCTCAGTCACCCCCAGCTGCCCCAGTCCTTCTTAGTCCCCCTCAGTCACCTTCAGCTGCCCCAGCCCCTCTCAGTCACCCCCAGCTCCCCCTCAGTCACCCCCAGCTCCCTTTCAGTCACCCCCAGCTGTCCCAGTCCCTCTCAGTCCCCCCTAGCTCCCCCTCAGTCACCCCCAGCTGCCCCAGTACATCTCAGTCCCCCTCAGTCACCTCCAGCTTCCCCAGTCCCTCTCAGTCACCTCCAGCTTCCCCAGTCCCTCTCAGTCACCTCCAGCTTCCCCAGTCCCTCTCAGTCACCTCCAGCTTCCCCAGTCCCCCTCAGTCACCTCCAGCTTCCCTAATCCCTCTCAGTCACCTCCAGCTTCCCCAGTCCCCCTCAGTCACCTGCAGCTTCCCCAGTCCCTCTCAGTCACCTCCACGTTCCCCAGTACCTCTCAGTCCCCCTCAGTCACCTCCAGCTTCCCCAGTCCCTCTCAGTCACCTCCAGCTTCCCCAGTCCCTCTCAGTCACCTCCAGCTTCCCCAGTCCCCCTCAGTCACCTCCAGCTTCCCTAATCCCTCTCAGTCACCTCCAGCTTCCCCAGTCCCCCTCAGTCACCTCCAGCTTCCCCAGTCCCTCTCAGTCACCTCCAGGTTCCCCAGTACCTCTCAGTCCCCCTCAGTCACCTCCAGCTTCCCCAGTCCCTCTCAGTCACCTCCAGCTTCCCCAGTACCTCTCAGTCACCTCCAGCTTCCCCAGTCCCTCTCAGTCACCTCCAGCTTCCCCAGTACCTCTCAGTCACCTCCAGCTTCCCCAGTCCCTCTCAGTCACCTCCAGCTTCCCCAGTCCCTCTCAGTTACCTCCAGCTTCTCCAGTCCCTCTCAGTCACCTCCAGCTTCCCCAGTACCTCTCAGTCACCTCCAGCTTCCCCAGTACCTCTCAGTCCCCCTCAGTCACCCCCAGCTTCCCCAGTCCCTCTCAGTCACCTCCAGCTTCCCCAGTCCCTCTCAGTCACCTCCAGCTTCCCCAGTCCCTCTCAGTCCCCCTCAGTCACCCCCAGCTTCCCCAGTCCCTCTCAGTCACCTCCAGCTTCCCCAGTCCCTCTCAGTCACCTCCAGCTTCCCCAGTCCCTCTCAGTCACCCTCAGTCACCCCCAGCTTCCCCAGTCCCTCTCAGTCACCTCCAGCTTCCCCAGTCCCTCTCAGTCACCCCCAGCAGTAGTGAGTGGCTGCAGTCTGAGAGTTTAGGATCCTATAAATGAGGCTGCCAGCTGCCCAGTAGAGCTGTCAGTGCTGAGAGAAGAGATGACAGATCCTGTGTGGTGAGACACAGAAGGAGCTGGAGAAATTATGAAGGTCACTGTCCTATCACCACCGACAGTGGCGCAGTACAAGAGGTGGAGGCAGTAGCATGGTACATGAGGGAAAACAGTGACAGTATAGAGGAAACATCGGCACTTAAGGGGGCGTCACCTTAGAGTAATTGGATATAATGTTTTTGGCCTCTGACTGTGCCTGATCGATTAGGATGGGGGGGGGGGGAGGGGGAGATTGCCCAAGCTAAAATTTTGCTGAGAGTCTCTGCCCACCCTGATGCTGAGAGTCTCTGCCCACCCTGATGCTGAGAGCCCCTGCCCACCCTGATGCTGACAGCCCCTGCCCACCCTGATGCTGAGTCCCTGCCCACCCTGATGCTGAGAGCACTGTGCCCACCCTGATGCTGAGAGCCCCTGCCCACCCTGATGCTGAGTCCCTGCCCACCCTGATGCTGAGAGTCCCTGCCCACCCTGATGCTGAGAGCCCCTGCCCACCCTGATGCTGAGTCCCTGCCCAACCTGATGCTGAGAGTCCCTGCCCACCCTGATGCTGAGAGCCCCTGCCCACCCTGATGCTGAGTCCCTGCCCAACCTGATGCTGAGAGCCCCTGCTCACCCTGATGCTGAGAGCCCCTGCCCACCCTGATGCTGAGTCCCTGCCCAACCTGATGCTGAGAGCCTCTGCCCACCCTGATGCTCAGAGTCCCTGCCCACCCTGATGCTGAGAGTCCCTGCCCACCCTGATGCTGAGAGCCCCTGCTCACCCTGATGCAGAGAGCCCCTGCCCACCCTGATGCTGAGTCCCTGCCCAACCTGATGCTGAGAGTCCCTGCCCACCCTGATGCTGAGAGCCCCTGCCCACCCTGATGCTGAGTCCCTGCCCAACCTGATGCTGAGAGCCCCTGCTCACCCTGATGCTGAGAGCCCCTGCCCACCCTGATGCTGAGTCCCTGCCCAACCTGATGCTGAGAGTTTCTGCCCACCCTGATGCTGAGAGCCCCTGCCCACCCTGATGCTGAGAGTCCCTGCCCACCCTGATGCTGAGAGTCCCTGCCCACCCTGATGTTGAGAGTCCCTGCCCACCCTGATGCTGAGAGCCCCTGCCCACCCTGATGCTGATTCCCTGCCCACCCTGATGCTGAGAGCCCCTGCCCACCCTGATGCTAAGTCCCTGCCCACCCTGATGCTAAGAGTCCCTGCCCACCCTGATGCTGAGAGCCCCGGCCCACCCTGATGCTGAGAGCCCCGGCCCACCCTGATGCTGAGAGCCCCTGCCCACCCTGATGCTGAGAGTCCCTGCCCACCCTGATGCTGAGAGCCCCTGCCCACCCTGATGCTGAGAGTACAGTGCCCACCCTGATGCTGAGAGCCCCTGCCCACCCGGATGCGGAGAGCCCCTGCCCACCCTGATGCTGAGAGTCTCTGCCCACCCTGATGCTGAGAGCCCCTGCCCACCCTGATGCTGAGAGTCCCTGCCCACCCTGATGCTGAGAGCCCTGTGCCCACCCTGATACTGAGAGTACTGTGCCCACCCTGATGCTGAGAGTTCCTGCCCACCCCCTGCCCACCCTGATGCTGAGAGTCCCTGCCCACCCTGATGCTGAGAGTTCCTGCCCACCCCCTGCCCACCCTGATGCTGAGAGTCCCTGCCCACCCTGATGCTGAGAGTCCCTGCCCACCCCCTGCCCACCCTGATGCTGAGAGTCTCTGCCCACCCTGATGCTGAGAGCACTGTGCCCACCCTGATGCTGAGAGCACTGTGCCCACCCTGATGCTGAGAGCCCCTGCCAACCCTGATGCTGAGAGTCCCTGCCCACCCTGATGCTGAGAGCCCCTGCCCACCCTGATGCTGAGAGTACTGTGCCCATCCTGATGCTGAGAGTCCCTGCCCACCCTGATGCTGAGAGCCCCTGCCCACCCTGATGCTGAGAGTCCCTGCCCACCCTGACCCTGATGCTGAGAGTACTGTGCGGGTTCTCCTGCCCTATAGAGATCGCTGTACATGTTCTCCTTCTCCCGCTAATCCCTAATTCCACGTGGCACCAGCTGCCAGACTTTATAACGCACCAAATAAAGGACGTGAGTCAAATAACTCAGAAAAACCTAAAGGTTAGTAAAAACGGAAAAGAGTAATTTATGCGAGATGTCAGCAATCCTCCTGGCAGCGGCAGGCATGCGAGGGATCTCCGGACTCCCAGGGAAAAGCATGGGGAAAAACGAGAGAAACCTGATGTTTAATGAAACGACTGAATTGTTATTTCTGTTTGTAGTAATGACGGATCGGAGAAAACTCCATGGATGTTTCTAATCTGATGGCGGCTGTGTCAGCTCCGGTGGGAGGATGGAGACATGACATGATGGAGGTTGTAGTTTTGCAACAGCTGGAGGAGCCGGAGGCGACAGGGGGACAAGTCAGGCTCACCGCCAGTAGGGGGCACTAGTGGGCAGCTTTCTTCTCCTTCTTCTTCCTAGGAGGAGAGCTTCCGTATTTCCCCAGGTAGCCTGTGCCTGTTATAAGACTTGGCAGTGCCTCCTGTTATTACACCCTGGAGGGGCGACCTGTGTGCTCCGGAGTTTAGAGTTTGCTGCATGTGTGGTGCAGCCCCGGTGTGAGGGCACACCTGCTTTTAGTCTCGATAGGCTGGCTATACCCTTTCCCCTGTGGTCGGTGACCTGCCGGGATGTGTGGGGGTGCCTTGGGCGCTTATCACGGTGGTCCGGAGTTGAGTTGTGACTATTGGTTCTGCCACCCACAGAAAGGGGAGATGACCCAAGGAAAGTGCCGTTACTGTGTAGGTGCTCAGATAAGAATCACTAAGTCCTGTTACAATAAATAAACTCTTTTTTACTGCAGGAATACCTGATACAGGGGTATACAATACTTTGGACTCAACTGACAAGACTTGTGCTGAGAGCTTGAGAGGAAGAATGGCCGTGCTGGCTTGGTAAAGATCAGAAGCAATGTAAGAAAATATTATTTTACTGAAAGAGTAGTAGATACCTGGAACAAACTTCCAGCAGAGGTGGTTGGTAAATCTACAATAACAGAATTTAAACACGCCTGGGATAGACATATATCTATCCTAAGATAATAAGGAAGAAAATACTAAAAGGGCGGACTAGATGGACCCAGTGGTCTTTTTCTGCCGACAATCTTCTATGTTTCTATGTTGCGTGCTGAGAAGTAGAGTGAGTACAGAGAAGTAGAGAGGAGGATGTCACAGGAGAGTCCCAACCAGAATTTTAGAAATAGAATAAGTAGACTTGAGAGTAGATAGAATACTTGTTCCCGTGTTTGACTCTTTGGTCTTTGCACCACCTACAACCTGCACAACCTGTCCTAGAGGGTGACACAAGCCCCAGACCTTGTTACCTGGGTTAAGCAGAGTGGCCACGGTTTCCTGGTTACACCCGCATTGCGAGATAGAGTACGTAAGCAGTTCCCTTTTACTTCATGATACTGTCCTGCACCTTTACACTTGTTGTCGGTGTGGGCTGGGATGATCCCTGACGTTCCCTCTGAGAGTGTCCAGCACTGCATAGTGTGTAGAAGTGCTGCTTTCAAGAAGAGAGTGTCCTTGCTTCCCATGTGTGTCTGTTCTGCTTAACAACTAGGCTACAATAACAATAACCCTAGTGGCAAAACTTAGCTACGACTACGTCACCACTTACACTTGGAGTACAGGCTTCTGTGCAGGGTGTATCTACTAGCAACACCCACGGTGGGACACCACACATGTACTTTGCTTTCTTTCTATGCTCTTATACAGCACATGTGATGCTCCCCTGCAAACTGCCTCTATCCTGCTTTCCTCTACAGCCTGTATTCCTTGGTGATTACCAACCAGGTTCGGGGTGCAGAAGAAATCAGGCAGTCATGCAGCTCCAGTAGACGTGCAACACATTAGGAACGCTGTCAGCTGGGGATACTGACCATGATACTGGGCACGTCCTGAGATCTGTGGGTAGGAGTCCTGTTACTGCGGCACTGGGCTGGGGGAGGGCGGCTGGACAGCTGTGTCCGCTGCTGGACAGGATGAGATATGAGCCCTGATTACTAATGGGGAGATACCAATGTCATAAAGTGCTGGGGGCTGTAACTTCTCCTCACTCCCCTTCCCATCCCTATACCTTGATTTGCACTAAGCTTTCATTGCTGAACCTAGCTTCCAAATCTCACACCTGTACACAAGTATTCACAGTGCAAGAACAAGATGTGGAGGCAGCGGTCAGCCCTTTCAGCTGACTGTCAATAAGGTAGGGATAGGGATGGGAGGGGGAGCGGGAGGCGTTACAGCTTGCAGCAGATCAGGAGCTTGGTAACACCTATCCCTTGCACTATCATTGTTTTCTGTTCTGGAAGCACAGCGGGCTATATGACAAGTCCCATGTGTCTCCTACCCTAATAGCATCAGAAGTCTGCAATGTGACTTGTAGCTGACAGATTCCCTTTAAGGACCCAAATTCTTTTAAAAATGTTTATGGTATTTTCTCTTTTGTGATTTGTGAAAAAATAAATAAATATTGAAATAAAAAAGAAATACAGTGATACCTTGGTTTAAGGCTCCGTTCATACGGAGCAAAACTGGCAGATCTCCACCGTGGAATCCTGCCAGCCTCCCTGTCATAATGACAGTCTATGGGATGCTTCATCCTCCCATAGACTGTCATTATGACAGGGAGGCTGGCAGGATTCTGTGGCGGAATTCCGCCAGTTTTGCTCAGTGTGAACGGAGCCTAAGAGTAACTTGGTTTAAGAGCGTTTTGGTATAAGAGCTCACAGTTTTTCAAACTTGTAACTTGGTGTAAGAGCATTGCTTTGGTGTAAGAGCTTCCTGTACTGGGTGGGAGGGGGAGGGGGGAGGGTCATGGTCTGCATAGCGGGGTCTACAGCCCTGTACTCTGACCCAGGAAGTCTCCCTCACCTTCCAAATCATAGCAGATCCACTTCAGGCTGGGGCTTACATCAGGGCACAGGACTGTGGAGGTAATCTCTCCATAGCTGTAACCCCTCTCTCCCAGGACAGAGATGCTGCATGTATGTGCCCACATCTGTCCTGCTCATTCCTACCTGCTCCCTTCAGTCTCTGTCAGCCCTTGTGTTTTCCATCCTCTCCATTCCTGCTATAATGTGCCTGCACTTACACTCAGCTATACACACTGCTGTATAAAAAAAAGTTTCTGTCACTGTCCTCCTGCACAGCTCTGTGATTCCTACTTCCTGATTGGTCCGTGCTGAACACACCCCCTTCCCCATTGCTGTCATTTGACCACACAGCCCTCGGACAGCAGCCCTCTTTCTCTATTCTAGCCTGTTGTACTACGCTCCAGCATTATAGGGATCTGCAGCTCCATCCTATATCTACAAGCTGCTGCTGTGTTATCAGGGTTATGCAGTTACTATACATTATACACCACATGCTGCTATACTGTACAGTAACTTATATATCACATATCCAGCTGCTGTGTTATCAGGGTTATACAGTTACTATACATTATACACCACATGCTGCTATACTGTACAGTAACTTATATATCACATATCCAGCTGCTGTGTTATCAGGGTTATACAGTTACTATACATTATACACCACATGCTGCTATACTGTACAGTAACTTATATATCACATATCCAGCTGCTGTGTTATCAGGGTTATACAGTTACTATACATTATACACCACATGCTGCTATACTGTACAGTAACTTATATATCACATAACCAGCTGCTGTGTTATCAGGGTTATACAGTTACTATACATTATATACCACATGCTGCTATACTGTACAGTAACTTATATATCACATATCCAGCTGCTGTGTTATCAGGGTTATACAGTTACTATACATTATACACCACATGCTGCTATACTGTACAGTAACTTATATATCACATATCCAGCTGCTGTGCTATCAGGGTTATACAGTTACTATACATTATACACCACATGCTGCTATACTGTACAGTAACATATCACATATCCAGCTGCTGCTGTGTTATCAGGGTTATACAGTTACTATACATTATATACCACATGCTGCTATACTGTACAGCAACTTATATATCACATATCCAGCTGCTGTGTTATCAGGGTTATACAGTTACTATACATTATACACCACATGCTGCTATACTGTACAGCAACTTATATATCACATATCCAGCTGCTGTGTTATCAGGGTTATACAGTTACTATACATTATATACCACATGCTGATTTCTATACTGTACAGTAACTTATATATCACATATCCAGCTGCTGTGTTGTCAGGGTTATACAGTTACTATACATTATATACCACATGCTGCTATACTGTACAGTAACTTATATATCACATATCCAGCTGCTGTGTTATCAGGGTTATACAGTTACTATACATTATATACCACATGCTGCTATACTGTACAGTAACTTATATATCACATATCCATCTGCTGCAGTGTTATCAGGGTTATACAGTTACTATACATTATATACCACATGCTGATTGCTATACTGTACAGTAACTTATATATCACATATCCAGCTGCTGTGTTATCAGGGTTATACAGTTACTATACATTATATACCACATGTTGCTATACTGTACAGTAACTTATATATCACATATCCAGCTGCTGTGTTATCAGGGTTATACAGTTACTATACATTATACACCATATGCTGCTATACTGTACAGTAACTTATATATCATATATCCAGCTGCTTCTCATTATTTCATCTCTTCTACATGTTATTCAGAATAATAATCAGTATGTTTGGGGGGTGGAACCAATTGTCTGCAGATCAGTGATTTTGTTATGGGAACATTTGCTTTGGTGTAAGAGTGGATTTTATTACAAGTGCCGCCCCGGAACAAATTATACTCCTAATCCAAGACACCACTGTTTATATATATATATATCCACTGATTTCATCTTGCCGCATCAATAAAAATGCACAAATTGTACAACTTTAGGGAAATGTCCTTGTAATACGGTAAATTACTGCCCCCCCCATCCAGAACAATTGGTGTTAAATACTATATACACACAAGTGTAAAGTATTCCCGGCTGTCACCAAAATAACTTTATAATTGTCGCCTTCTGATACTTTGGTTGTGTAACATTTTTTCCTTCCTGATACTTTCGAAGACAAAGAGAACAGAATAGAAGATAGATGTGAGATCTAACAATAAAGGAGCATTGTCTATCAGCCGCATTGATGAAGCATTGTCTGGAGATCACCGCTCGCTGTTTTTTTGTTCTCCCTTAATGTATTTTAGAAGCGCAGCTGTTGTCTCCAGGACTCGGTCTTCCTTCCGTACGATCTGTCTGTGCGTATTAAGTATTAACTTAGTATAATATAAGATTATGATAGATTAGTGTGATATAACCGCAGCGCTCATCTGCTGTAAATAAAAGTAGCAAAGCAGGAGACGGTAACATAATAATCCACAAAATAACCAGGAGAGGAGGAAAACAAGGAGGAGGAGGGACAGGTGGAGGGGGGATAGAGACTGAGAGACAGGTGGAGGGGGGATAGAGACTAAGAGACAGGTGGAGGGGGATAGAGACTGAGAGACAGGTGGTGGGAATATAGACTGAGAGACAGGTGGAGGGGGGATAGAGACTGAGAGACAGGTAGAGGGGGATAGAGACTGAGAGACAGGTGGTGGGGGGATAGAGACTGAGAGACAGGTGGAGGGGGGATAGAGACTGAGAGACAGGTGGAGGGGGATAGAGACTGAGAGACAGGTGGAGGGGGGATAGAGACTGAGAGACAGGTGGAGGGGGGATAGAGACTGAGAGACAGGTGGAGGGGGGAAAGAGACTAAGAGACAGGTGGAGGGGGATAGAGACTGAGAGACAGGTGGAGGGGGGATAGAGACTGAGAGACAGGTGGAGGGGGATAGAGACTGAGAGACAGGTGGTGGGAATATAGACTGAGAGACAGGTGGAGGGGGGATAGAGACTGAGAGACAGGTGGAGGGGGATAGACTGAGAGACAGGTGGAGGGGTATAGAGACTGAGAGACAGGTGGAGGGGGGATAGAGACTGAGAGACAGGTGGAGGGGATAGAGACTGAGAGACAGGTGGAGGGGGATAGAGACTGAGAGACAGGTAGAGGGGGATAGAGACTGAGAGACAGGTGGAGGGGGATAGAGACTGAGAGACAGGTGGAGGGGGGATAGAGACTAAGAGACAGGTGGAGGGGGATAGAGACTGAGAGACAGGTGGAGGGGGGATAGAGACTAAGAGACAGGTGGAGGGGGGATAGAGACTGAGAGACAGGTGGAGGGGGATAGAGACTGAGAGACAGGTGGAGGGGGGATAGAGACTGAGAGACAGGTGGAGGGGGATAGAGACTGAGAGACAGGTGGAGGGGGATAGAGACTGAGAGACAGGTGGAGGGGGATAGACTGAGAGACAGGTGGAGGGGTATAGAGACTGAGAGACAGGTGGAGGGGGGATAGAGACTGAGAGACAGGTGGAGGGGGATAGAGACTGAGAGACAGGTGGAGGGTGGATAGAGATTGAGAGACAGGTGGAGGGGGATAGACTGAGAGACAGAGAGGAGACAGGTGGGGGGGATAGAGACTGAGAGACAGGTAGAGGGGGGATAGAGACTGAGAGACAGGTGGAGGGGGATAGACTGAGAGACGGAGAGGAGACAGGTGGGGGGGATAGAGACTGAGAGACAGGTGGAGGGGGGATAGAGACTGAGAGACAGGTGGAGGGGGGATAGACTGAGAGACAGGTGGAGGGGGATAGAGACTGAGAGACAGGTGGAGGGGGGATAGAGACTGAGAGCAGGGCAGTTTCTAGGCTATTTTGGTAACAGGGCGAATCCTGATAAGCGCGCCCCCCCCCTTCCTGGACCTTACTCAGTTCAGCGCAGGGAAAGGAACGGGGGCTTTTATGAAGATTCGGGTCCCTAGGAGGAGGCAGTGTGTACGCACTGCGCTGTCGGTTCCGTGTGACAGGAGCCCACTGTGCTCAGCCCTGATTTTTTTAAATGAAGGTCCTCTCCTTTTGGTCCCTGATGCCTCCTGCCGTACCCCCTCAGCCTGCGCGGCAGATTGAGAAACCTGTCTGGTCTAGAGCAGGCCTGTATTTAGAGTTCATGTTAGGCTCCTTGCATGCTGAGACATCTGTATCTGTGACAAATCCCATGTGTTTTCAGTCAAACTAAAACTCTGAGAACCCCCTACATTTATACAGCTCTCAGGGTATGCTGGGAGTTGTAGTTTCTTAGCGGACAACCCTTTAACAAATCACTGTGTACAGAGGCTCCCGGTAGCGGCAATCTGTGGGTGACAACCATCAGCCCTGAAGGTAGAGCAATAAATCTGTCTACACTGTACTACAACTCCCAGCATATCCTGAGGGCTGCAGACTGTCAGCATATGCTGGGAGTTGTAGTGCCTGCAGCTGTTGTAGTTGGGTCCTAGGTGCATTATACACTGGATGCTTTGTGGCATATCAGAATACATAGATCTGTGGGGGCTCAGTGCAGGGACGTGACCCCAGAACATCACTAATAAGATATAGGGGGAGATGTTTTTGTTCTATCCCCTATTAGTGCTGTTCTGGGGTCACTTCCCTGCACTGAGCCCCCACTGATCTATGTATTCTTATATGCCACAAAGCATCCAGTGTATAATGCACCTAGGACCCAACTACAACAGCCCGGGGCGTCTTTCTGATGCTGATACAAGGCGGGGGTGAGCTGCTTCCGGCACAGACAGCCTGTCAGACAACCTGGAAGCTCACAGCCCCGCGGTCCCGGCACAAATGACGCCATCGAGCAGGAGAGAGGTTCGGGGCTGCAGCTGTGAGCTTCCGGCTTGTCTGACAGAGGCTGTCTGTGCCGGAAGCTCACCTCGGCGGACCCATCGCACACCAGCACCCCCCCCCCCCGCCCCCCCCCCCCCCCCCCCTCCCGGGGGGCACACGATAGCGGCGGGCGATGCAGTGTAGGAGGCCCTGCTGATTTAGTGAGTGCGTTTCCCTAGAAACGGCCCTGACTGAGACACAGGTGGAGGGGGGATAGAGACTGAGAGACTGGTGAAGGGGGGATAGAGACTGAGAGACAGGTGGAGAGGGGATAGAGACTGAGAGACAGGTGGAGGGGGGATAGAGACTGAGAGACTGGTAGAGGGGGGATAGAGACAGAGACTGGTGGAGGGGGGATAGAGACAGAGACTGGTGGAGGGGGGATAGAGACAGAGACTGGTGGAGGGGGGATAGAGACAGAGACTGGTGGAGGGGGGATAGAGACAGAGACTGGTGGAGGGGGGATAGAGACAGAGACTGGTGGAGGGGGGATAGAGACTGAGAGACAGGTGGAGGGGGATAGAGACTGAGAGACTGGTGGAGGGGGGATAGAGACTGAGAGACAGGTGGAGGGGGGATAGAGACTGGGAGACAGGTGGAGAGGGGATAGAGACTGAGAGACAGGTGGAGGGGGGATAGAGACTGAGAGACTGGTAGAGGGGGGATAGAGACAGAGACTGGTGGAGGGGGGATAGAGACAGAGACTGGTGGAGGGGGGATAGAGACAGAGACTGGTGGAGGGGGGATAGAGACAGAGACTGGTGGAGGGGGGATAGAGACAGAGACTGGTGGAGGGGGGATAGAGACTGAGAGACAGGTGGAGGGGGATAGAGACTGAGAGACTGGTGGAGGGGGGATAGAGACTGAGAGACAGGTGGAGGGGGGATAGAGACTGGGAGACAGGTGGAGGGGGGATAGAGACAGAGACTGGTGGAGGGGGTATAGAGACAGAGACTGGTGGAGGGGGGATAGAGAAAGATACTGGTGGAGGGGGGATAGAGACTGAGAGACAGGTGGAGGGGGATAGAGACTGAGAGACTGGTGGAGGGGGGATAGAGACTGAGAGACAGGTGGAG
The DNA here is from genome assembly GCF_027789765.1 of Dendropsophus ebraccatus. NCBI lineage: Eukaryota > Metazoa > Chordata > Amphibia > Anura > Hylidae > Dendropsophus > Dendropsophus ebraccatus. Next base: position 3,218,411 of record NC_091465.1, on the reverse strand, counting down.
GGGGGATAGAGACTGGGAGACAGGTGGAGGGGGATAGAGATTGAGAGACTGCTGGAGGGGGGATAGAGACTGAGAGACAGTTGGAGGGGGATAGAGACTGAGAGACAGGTGGAGGGGGGATAGAGACTGGGAGACAGGTGGAGGGGGATAGAGACTGTGGCGGAGGGGAGAGACAGGTGGGGATAGAGACTGAGAGATGGAGGGGAGAGACAGGTGGGGGATAGAGACTGAGAGATGTAGGGAAGAGACAGGCGATGGCATAGAGACTGAGGGGAAAGAGGAGGGGGTATAGAGACTGAGAGACGGAGAGGAGAGATCGGTGGAGGGATAGAGACTAACATGAGGAAAGAGGAGAGGCAAAGGAAGGGAGGAGGATAATGGGGCCCAGTGTATGGTGGTATTCTATGTCCACATTTACACACCTGTCCACATCTATATATCTATACACCTATACACATCTATACACCTGTACTCATCTTTCCACCTGTGCACATCTATATATCTATTCTTATCTATCCACCTGTACACATCTATACACCTGTACTCATCTATATATCTATACACATCTATCCACATGTACACATCTATACACCTGTACACCTTTATACACCTGTACACATCTATATACCTGTACACATGTATACACTTGTACACAACTATACCTCTATACATCTGTACACATCTATACCACTATACACCTGTACACATCTATATAACTGTACACATCTATACACCTGTACACATCTATACACCTGTACACTTTTATACACCTGTACACATCTATACACCTGTACACTTTTATACACCTGTACCCATCTATACACCTGTACACCTTTATCCACCTGGACACCCTATATACAACTGTACACATCTATACACCTTTATACACCTGTACACCTTTATACACCTGTAAACATCTATACACCTGTACACCTGTACACATCTATACACCTGTACACCTTTATACACCTGTACACATCTATACACCTGTACACCTTTATACCCCTGTACACCTTTATACACCTGTACACCTTTATACACCTGTACACATCTATACACCTGTACACCTTTATACCCCTGCACACCTGTATACACCTGTACACCTTTATACACCTGTACACTTTTATACACCTATACCCATCTATACACCTGTACACCTTTATCCACCTGGACACCCTATATACAACTGTACACATCTATACACCTTTATACACCTGTACACATCTATACACCTGTAAACATCTATACACCTGTACACCTGTACACATCTATACACCTGTACACCTTTATACCCCTGTACACCTTTATACACCTGTACACCTTTATACACCTGTACACATCTATACACCTGTACACCTTTATACCCCTGCACACCTTTATACACCTGTACACCTTTATACACCTGTACACATCTATACACCTGTACACATCTATACATCTGTACACATCTATACACCTGTACACCTTTATACACCTGTACACATCTATACACCTGTACACCTTTATACACCTGTACACATCTATACACCTGTACACCTTTATACACCTGTACACATCTATACACTTGTACACCTTTATACACCTGTACACATCTATACACCTGTACACCTTTATACCCCTGTACACCTTTATACACCTGTACACCTTTATACACCTGTACACATCTATACACCTGTACACCTGTACACCTTTATACATCTGTACACATCTACACACCTGTACACCTTTATACACCTGTACACATCTATACCCCTGTACACCTTTATACACCTGTACACATCTATACCCCTGTACACCTTTATCCACCTGTACACATCTATATACCTGTACACATGTATACACTTGTACACAACTATACCTCTATACACCTGTACACATCTATACACCTGTACACTTTTATACACCTGTACCCATCTATACACCTGTACACCTTTATCCACCTGTACACCCTATATACAACTGTACACATCTATACACCTGTACACCTTTATACCCCTGCACACCTTTATACACCTGTACACATCTATACACCTGTACACATCTATACATCTGTACACATCTATACACCTGTACACCTTTATACACCTGTACACATCTATACACCTGTACACCTTTATACACCTGTACACATCTATACACCTGTACACCTTTATACACCTGTACACATCTATACACCTGTACACCTTTATACACCTGTACACATCTATACACCTGTACACCTTTATACCCCTGTACACCTTTATACCCCTGTACACCTTTATACACCTGTACACATCTATACACCTGTACACATCTATACACCTGTACACCTTTATACACCTGTACACATCTATACCCCTGTACACCTTTATACACCTGTACACCTTTACATACACCTGTACACATCTATACCCCTGTACACCTTTATACACCTGTACACCTTTATACACCTGTACACATCTATACACCTGTACACCTTTATACACCTGTACACATCTATACACCTGTACACATCTATACACCTGTACACCTTTATACACCTGTACACATCTATACACCTGTACACCTTTATACACCTGTACACATCTATACACCTGTACACCTTTATACACCTGTACACATCTATACACTTGTACACCTTTATACACCTGTACACATCTATACACCTGTACACCTTTATACCCCTGTACACCTTTATACACCTGTACACCTTTATACACCTGTACACCTTTATACACCTGTACACATCTATACATCTGTACACATCTATACACCTGTACATCTTTATACACCTGTACACATCTATACACCTGTACACCTTTATACACCTGTACACATCTATACACCTGTACACCTTTATACACCTGTACACATCTATACACCTGTACACCTTTATACACCTGTACACATCTATACACCTGTACACAGCAGCAGCATCATAGTGCAGTACATCCATCCTGCCATAGCATGAGCTTCCCAGGTGATATAGCAGCACAGCCCGGTGACTGCGGCCCTGGTGGTAACAGGATTCCCGGCACCGTAGGCGGCCGCCCGGCTGCAGATTATTAATCACCTAGTTAAATATTTGCCGTACACTTTCCCAGCGACGACTTGTTTGCTTCTGTCTCATATCTCCCATTACTCAATGTTTAGCTATGGAAATCTAATACCAGCCATTACCTGCCCTGATTATCCTCTAACCTCGGACCAAAGACTTTCCCATCACTCACACAACGGCCAAACTTTCCCTACGTGCCGGCTCGGGCGATGGTATTAATGTTCTGGCAGCCTGGTAGGTGGGTTCTCTGTATGGGGATAAGGATGGCACAAACCGAACACAGTACAGAGGATGAGGACGGTCTCACCTTAAAGGAACAGTGTCCTCACAAGGGGACCGATTGTTTACATCAAGATTTTAAGAGAAACTTTTTTTTTCTTTTTTTACACATTTTTTAATATTTTTTTTAAGTCTTTATAATAAGAAAAAAAAACTGATATCTTGCAGTTCCCATTCTCACCACTGGGGCTAAAACTAAGCTAAGACTTTCTGTTGTGTCTGTGATGATAAGGAAGAGGCTGCTGAAAAGTGATCTGTACAGCATTGCAGCATCATGTGACACCAGTTGATAGAGGAGACAATAGATGAAGCTCAGTCCCCTCCCTGAGGATTGACCTCTACAAAGGTCACAGAGCATGCCCAGTAATGTTTCCAATTCATGTTAATGGGAAGGCTTCTACCATTGCCTATGTGTCTATGAGTCCTGCTGTAAAGCATATAACTAAATGATGGTTGAGTACACAGAGCTGCAAGTCCAGTAGTACGGGGGTAGAGCTAGCCCCTCAACATTTGCAGAGGAAAATGAGCAAGAGCCAGCGGGGCATGTCGGCATGTAGCACATCTCCAACCCATTCACATAAGCCCTAGTGCAGACATGGAGGACTTGATTATGCCCCTCAGCGTGGACAGGTTTGATTCTCAAAAGCCAAGTCAGTGGCCTCATATACACTGTGGCTGTGGGGACAGGGACCGTAGCAGCAGGAGCGCGGGGGGTGAGACATCTAGGGAGGCTGGAGACACTGCCTGGGGCCCGGCTGATCACCACCCCTGGGGTCAGACATGATGTTAGAGATTTTGGAGGCTCAATAGCTGTCACTATTATAGAGGCTCAGTAGCTGTCACTATTATGGAGGCTCAGTAGCTGTCACTATTATAGAGGCTCAGTAGCTGTCACTATTATGGAGGCTCAGTAGCTGTCACTATTATAGAGGCTCAGTAGCTGTCACTATTATGGAGGCTCAGTAGCTGTCACTATTATGGAGGCTCAGTAGCTGTCACTATTATAGAGGCTCAGTAGCTGTCATTATTATGGAAGCTCAGGAGCTGTCACTATTATGGAGGCTCAGGAGCTGTCACTATTATGGAGGCTCAGGAGCTGTCACTATTATGGAGGCTCAGGAGCTGTCACTATTATGGAGGCTCAGGAGCTGTCACTATTATGGAGGCTCAGGAGCTGTCACTATTATGGAAGCTCAGTAGCTGTCACTATTATGGAGGCTCAGTAGCTGTCACTATTATGGAAGCTCAAGAGCTGTCACTATTATGGAAGCTCAGGAGCTGTCACTATTATGGAGGCTCAGTAGCTGTCACTATTATGGAGGCTCAGGAGCTGTCACTATTATGGAGGCTCAGTAGCTGTCACTATTATGGAGGCTCAGGAGCTGTCACTATTATGGAGGCTCAGTAGCTGTCACTATTATGGAGGCTCAGTAGCTGTCACTATTATGGAGGCTCAGGAGCTGTCACTATTATGGAGGCTCAGTGACCTCATTGTTATGGAGGCTCAGTAGCTGTCACTATTATGGAGGCTCAGTAGCTGTCACTATTATGGAGGCTCAGGAGCTGTCACTATTATGGAGGCTCAGGAGCTGTCACTATTATGGAGGCTCAGTAGCTGTCACTATTATGGAGGCTCAGGAGCTGTCACTATTATGGAGGCTCAGTAGCTGTCACTGTTATGGAGGCTCAGGAGCTGTCACTATTATGGAAGCTCAGTAGCTGTCACTATTATGGAGGCTCAGTAGCTGTCACTATTATGGAGGCTCAGTAGCTGTCACTGTTATGGAGGCTCAGGAGCTGTCACTATTATGGAGGCTCAGTGACCTCATTGTTATGGACCACCTATATACCATTCAGGTACACTATATATACTCTATGCTGAAACTCCTAACATGAGACCCTGCACAGCCTCCTCCTCCTGAACCTCCGTACTACGTGACCCATAATCCTCTGCTCATTAGACGCCTTCTCCCTCTTATTCCGGAGGCTCCGTCGCTCCTTCTCATATATCTTGTATCCTGGGCCCATATGAACCATTTACAATCAGCTTAGACTGTCACCTCAGCCCATGGAGACCCCATCATCTGCCCCCTCCCCTCCCCCGACACTGCTTATTGCCCCAGGGACGCCGCTTAGTGAGAGGATTAATGCAAAGAAACCAGATTGACAGGAAGGTTTGTAAGAAGATAAATGGATTACTGGAGATAGGACGTGCCAGCTCCCCGCTCCCTTTACTGCGCCCATATACAGCAGCCGTGTACGGATACATCCCAGACGCTCCCTATACTCCACCCATATACAGCAGCCGTGTACGGATACATCCCAGACGCTCCCTATACTGTTCCCATATACAGCAGCCGTGTACGGATACATCCCAGACGCTCTTTATACCGTGCCCATATACAGCAACCGTGTACGGATACACCCCAGACGCTCCCTATACTCCACCCATATACAGCAGCCGTGTACGGATACACCCCAGACGCTCCCTATACTGCGCCCATATACAGCAGCCGTGTACGGATACATCCCAGACGCTCCCTATATTGCGCACATATACAGCAGCCGTGTACGGATACATCCTAGACGCTCCCTATACTGCGCCCATATACAGCAGCCGTGTACGGATACATCCCAGAAGCTCCCTATATTGCGCCCATATACAGCAGCCGTGTACAGATGGGGGCTCGATTCACACGTTGTAAGAGTGCGGCTGTAATTGTGCGGCGGTATATTTGATGGTTCGTGTGTATGCTGGAAAGTATAGGATATGCGGCTGCACAGTGCACACTATGTATGAATCTACGGCCCTATCGTAAACGGACCCGTAAAAAATGAACAAGACCATTGTTTGCGGCTGAATATGCGGCCGTGGATTGACAGGCGGTCCGTACGGAGTACTTCAAAAATAGCCGGCAATGATGCCGAATGCCGATGCCTCTAATAGTTAATATATTAAATTAATCAAACACATTTTCTTTGTAATCAAGACACTTTCGTTGATCAATAATTTATTTCTAACGAATCCATCATTTTGCAATTAAATATACTGTTAAAAAAATAGATATATAAATAAATGTATATTTATCTATATATTTATTTTTTGACAGTATATTGAATTGCACAATGATGGATTCGTTAGAATTAAATTATTGACCAACGAAACTGAATTTATTTCAACGAAAATGTGTTTTTTTAATTAAATATTAATTAGTACAGGAAGCTCCATAAGCCGTTAATTCATATTGCCGGTAATAGAGCTTTCTGTACTAATCATCACTTTACTTTAATGAAAACATCAAATGTTTCTTCTAATTATGTTATGACAATAGCATTATTAGAAGAAACATTTAGAATTATATGTGCGCTCAGCTGATTGGCTGATCGGCTGAGCGCACATATAATGAGCCGGTCCGCAGTACAGTGACTTCATTGTGCTGCGGACCAGCGAAGAGACAACATCGGGGTGAGTATAGAGCTCTCCCCACCCCCTCCCCGGCACTGCACCCCTCCCAGCAAGGAAGGAGGGTCACTTAACCCCTTCCATGCTGGGATGGGTGCAGTCTGACATCAGTCTGGCCCCCAGGGGGTTAAGGGGGATGCAATACATCCTCCCTTAACCCCTTGGGGGCCAGACTGTAAGCAGCGATCTGTAAAGATGCTGCATACTGTAAGGAGCACAACACCGCTCACAATGATGGGTGTTGTGCTCCTGTTTGTGTGTTTTTGTGTGTTTCTCCCTTTTTGTTTTTCAGATATCGGTATCCTGGGGATTACGTCGGATTCCGTGGACTACGTCGATGACCAGCGTTTTTTTAATGTTTTTTTTAATAAAATGGTCAATGAGGGGTGTGGGGGTGTTTTTATTTGAATAAAAAAATTTGTAAACTTGTGTCTTGTCTTTATTTCTTTACTTTATAGACTTAGTAGTGGAAGCCGTCTAATAGACGGAATCCATTACTAAGTTGGGGCCTAGTGTTAGCCGGTATAAAATGGCTAACACTAACCCCCTATTATTACCCAGTACCCAATGCCACCAGGGGTACTGGGAAGAGCCGGGTGCCAGTGGTCCTGGAGCGTCAAAATTGGCGCTCCTGGACCGGGCGGCAGCAGGCTGGTAAGATTTAGGCTGGGGAGGGCCTAAAGCAATGGCTCTTCCCACCCTGGTGTTACCAGGCTGCTGTCGTTTGGTTTTTAACCCGGCTGGTTATAAAAATAGGGGGGACCCTATGCGTTTTTTTTTTTTTAAATAAATAAATAATTAAAAAAAACGCATAGGGTCCCCCCTATTTTTATAACCAGCCGGGTTAAAAACCAAACGACAGCAGCCTGGTAACACCAGGGTGGGAAGAGCCATTGGTTTAGGCCCTCCCCAGCCTAAATCTTACCAGCCTGCTGCCGCCCGGTCCAGGAGCGCCAATTTTGACGCTCCGGGACCACTGGCACCCGGCTCTTCCCAGTACCCCTGGTGGCATTGGGTACTGGGGTAATAATAGGGGGTTAGTGTTAGCCATTTTATACCGGCTAACACTAGGCCCCAACTTAGTAATGGATTCCGTCTATTAGACGGCTTCCACTACTAAGTCTATAAAGTAAAGAAATAAAGACAAGACACAAGTTTACAAATTTTTTTATTCAAATAAAAACACCCCCACACCCCTCATTGACCATTTTATTAAAAAAAACATTAAAAAAACGCTGGTCATCGACGTAGTCCACGGAATCCGACGTAATCCCCAGGATACCGATATCTGAAAAACAAAAAGGGAGAAACACACAAAAAACACACAAACAGGAGCACAACACCCATCATTGTGAGCGGTGTTGTGCTCCTTACAGTATGCAGCATCTTTACAGATCGCTGCTTACAGTCTGGCCCCCAAGGGGTTAAGGGAGGATGTGTTGCATCCCCCTTAGCCCCCTGGGGGACAGACTGATGTCAGACTGCACCCATCCCAGCAAGGAAGGGGTTAAGTGACCCCCCCTTCCTTGCTGGGAGGGGTGCAGTGCCGGGGAGGGGGTGGGGAGAGCTCTATACTCACCCCGATGTTGTCTCTTCGCTGGTCCGCAGCACAATGAAGTCACTGTACTGCGGACCGGCTCTTTATATGTTCGCTTAGCCGATCAGCCAATCAGCTGAGCGCACATATAATTCTAAATGTTTCTTCTAATAATGCTATTGTCATAACATAATTAGAAGAAACATTTGATGTTTTCATTAAAGTAAAGTGATGATTAGTACAGAAAGCTCTATTACCGGCAATATGAATTAACGGCTTATGGAGCTTCCTGTACTAATTAATATTTAATTAAGAAAACACATTTTCGTTTAAATAAATTCAGTTTCGTTGGTCAATAATTTAATTCTAACGAATCCATCATTGTGCAATTAAATATACTGTCAAAAAATAAATATATATATAAATATACATTTATTTATATATATATTTATTTTAACAGTATATTTAATTGCAAAATGATGGAATCGTTTACATTTAATTATTGAACAATAAAAGGCACTTTATTAGACAGAAAATGTGTTTTATTAATTCAATATATTAACCATGAGACACATCGGCATTAGTGCAGAGGATCGCAAACCCCGGTAATAGCGAATCCTGTAAACTGTGTTCCCTGCTTTCCCAGATGCATCCAGAGGTGTTTCCATCACTTTCTTAACATTTTATTTGTTATTTTAAGTTGAACCAGATTTCCAAGTAAATGACCGTATGTTTTGAGCCGCATGTCTATTTTTTCCCACGGCCGGAGTTTCACCCGCACATTTACAGCCGCATAAAAAATACAGCCGCACAGTTACAGCGTGTGAACCCAGCCTCATCCTAGACGCTCCCTATACTGCGCCCATATACAGCAGCCGTGTATGGATACATCCCAGACGCTCCCTATACTGCGCCCATATACAGCAGCCGTGTACGGATACATCCCAGACGCTCCCTATACTGCGCCCATATACAGCAGCCGTGTACGGATACACCCCAGACGCTCTCTATACTGTGCCCACATTTACAGCAGCCGTGTATGGATACATCCCAGACGCTCCCTATACTGCGCCCATATAAAGCAGCCATGTACGGATACATCCCAGACGCTCCCTATACTGTTCCCATATACAGCAGCCATGTACGGATACATCCCAGACGCTCCCTATACTGTTCCCACATACAGCAGCCGTGTACGGATACATCCCAGACGCTCCCTATACTGTTCCCATATACAGCAGCCGTGTACGGATACATCGGGACGCACCCTATATTGCACCCATATACAGCAGCTGTGTACGGATACATCCCAGACGCTCCCTATACTGCGCCCATATACAGCAGCCGTGTAAGGATAATTCGGGACGCACCCTATACTGCGCCCATATACAGCAGCCGTGTACGGATACATCCCAGACGCTCCCTATACTGCGCCCATATACAGCAGCCGTGTACGGATACATCCTAGACGCTCCCTATACTGCGCCCATATACAGCAGCCGTGTACGGATACACCCCAGACGCTCTCTATACTGTGCCCACATTTACAGCAGCCGTGTATGGATACATCCCAGACGCTCCCTATACTGCGCCCATATAAAGCAGCCATGTACGGATACATCCCAGACGCTCCCTATACTGTTCCCATATACAGCAGCCGTGTACGGATACATCGGGACGCACCCTATATTGCACCCATATACAGCAGCCGTGTACGGATACATCCCAGACGCTCCCTATACTGCGCCCATATACAGCAGCCGTGTATGGATACATCCCAGACGCTCCCTATACTGCGCCCATATACAGCAGCCGTGTACGGATACATCCCAGACGCTCCCTATACTGCGCCCATATACAGCAGCCGTGTACGGATACACCCCAGACGCTCTCTATACTGTTCCCATATACAGCAGCCGTGTACGGATACATCGGGACGCACCCTATATTGCACCCATATACAGCAGCCGTGTACGGATACATCCCAGACGCTCCCTATACTGCGCCCATATACAGCAGCTGTGTACGGATACATCCCAGACGCTCCCTATACTGCGCCCATATACAGCAGCCGTGTACAGATACATTCCAGACACTCCGTATATTGCGCCCATATTTACAGCAGCCGTGTACAGATACATCCCAGATGCTCCTTATATTGCGCCCATATTTACAGCAGCTGTGTACGAATACATCCCAGACGCTCTCTATACTGCGTCCATATTCAGCAGCCGTGTACGGATACATCCCAGACGCTCCCTATACTCCACCCATATACAGCAGCTGTGTACGGATACATCCCAGACGCTCTTTATACCGTGCCCATATACAGCAGCCGTGTACGGATACATCCCAGATGCTCCCTATACTGCGCCCATATACAGCAGCCGTATACGGATACATCCCTGACGCTCCCTATACTGCGCCCATATACAACAGCCGTGTACGGATACATCCCAGACGCTCCCTATACTGCGCCCATATACAGCAGCCGTGTACGGATACATCCCAGACGCTCTCTATACTGCGCCCACATACAGCAGCCGTGTACGGATACATCCCAGACGCTCCCTATACTGCGCCCACATACAGCAGCTGTGTACGGATACATCCCAGACGCTCTCTATACTGCGCCCACATACAGCAGCCGTGTACGGATACATCCCAGACGCTCCCTATACTGCGCCCTTATACAGCCGCCTGTACGGATACATCCCAGACGCTCCCTATACTGCGCCCATATACAGCAGCCGTGTACGGATACATCCCAGACGCTCCCTATACTGCACCCATATACAGCAGCCGTGTACGGATACATCCCAGACGCTCTCTATACTGCGCCCATATTTACAGCAGCCGTGTACAGATACATCCCAGACACTCCTTATACTGCACCCATATACAGCAGCCGTGTACGGATACATCCCAGGCGCTCCCTATACTGCACCCATATACAGCAGCCGTGTACGGATACATCCCAGACACTCCCTATACTGCGCCCATATACAGCCGTGTACGGATTCATCCCAGACGCTCCCTATACTGCGCCCATATACAGCCGCCTGTACGGATACATCCCAGACACTCCCTATACTGCGCCCATATACAGCAGCCGTGTACGGATACATCCAAGACGCTCCCTATACTGCGCCCATATTTACAGCATCCGTGTACAGATACATCCCAGACACTCCTTATACTGCACCCATATACAGCAGCCGTGTACGGATACATCCCAGACGCTCCCTATACTGCACCCATATTTACAGCAGCCGTGTACGGATACATCGGGACGCTCCCTATACTGCGCCCATATTTACAGCCGTGTACGGATACATCCCAGACACTCCCTATACTGCGCCCATATACAGCAGCCGTGTACGGATACATCCCAGACGCTCCCTATACTGCACCCATATACAGCAGCCGTGTACGGATACATCCCAGACGCTCTCTATACTGCGCCCATATTTACAGCAGCCGTGTACAGATACATCCCAGACACTCCTTATACTGCACCCATATACAGCAGCCGTGTACGGATACATCCCAGGCGCTCCCTATACTGCACCCATATACAGCAGCCGTGTACGGATACATCCCAGACACTCCCTATACTGCGCCCATATACAGCCGTGTACGGATTCATCCCAGACGCTCCCTATACTGCGCCCATATACAGCCGCCTGTACGGATACATCCCAGACACTCCCTATACTGCGCCCATATACAGCAGCCGTGTACGGATACATCCAAGACGCTCCCTATACTGCGCCCATATTTACAGCAGCCGTGTACAGATACATCCCAGACACTCCTTATACTGCACCCATATACAGCAGCCGTGTACGGATACATCCCAGACGCTCCCTATACTGCACCCATATTTACAGCAGCCGTGTACGGATACATCGGGACGCTCCCTATACTGCGCCCATATTTACAGCCGTGTACGGATACATCCCAGACACTCCCTATACTGCGCCCAAATACAGCAGCCGTGTACGGATACATCCCAGATATACCCTGTATATGTTCCTTATAGTGAGGCACGGGGCTGTATATACCCTGTATATGTTCCTTATAGTGAGGCACCGGCTGTATATACCCTGTATATGTTCCTTATAGTGAGGCATGGGGCTGTATATACCCTGTATATGTTCCTTATAGTGAGGCACAGGGCTGTATATATCCTGTATATGTTCTGTATATAAGACGCCTGTATAATGTAATGGGCCCATAAATCATCAGGTAACCGTGGACGCTAAATGCGCTTTTCTTCCGGAGACTTCAGCGAGTTCATTATCCAGGGAGCCAGAACACTAATAATTTGACTAATTCCATATTTATCATCCCAATTAGGGGAATGTGGCGGATTTGCACTTTTTGTGCCTCCTCTCTTCCATCTTCCTATAATGCGTCTTATTGTAGGATGAAATCCGCGCCGTTCCCTTGTGTTCTTCTCGTCATTACTAAAAGCCTCAGACACAAATAACTAGCGGCCGCCATTCTGCTGTGTCAGCAAAGACAAACTTTCTGTGAACGCTTCATTTAGAGAAGAAGCCTAACAAGTAGCGGAGAATCCCCGCACTAGAGATGAGTTCACGTCCCCAGAACAATCTGTCTGACGTCTCATATTTTACGACTCCAGCAGTCAGCAGACGCACGGACCTGCGCTCAGCTCTGTAGGAACCTAAGTACATTAGGCTGCAACCAGCTCAGCAGACTCTCCGGGGTGATCAGTCACATTGGATGGGAGGATTACAGGAGCCTAGTCACACTGGACACTTATTATTTTATACCAAATCAAACCAAATTGCATCTGAGAACTTCAAGTTTCATCATAATTAGTGTTGAGCGAGCATGCCGATCTAGTATAGTGATCAGTGAGGTATAGTGATCAGTGAGGTATAGTGCCCGATCTAGTATAGTGATCAGTGAGGTATAGTGCCCGATCTAGTATAGTGCTCAGTGAGGTATAGTGCCCGATCTAGTATAGTGATCAGTGAGGTATAGTGCCCGATCTAGTATAGTGATCAGTGAGGTATAGTGCCCGATCTAGTATAGTGATCAGTGAGGTATAGTGCCCGATCTAGTATAGTGATCAGTGAGGTATAGTGCCCGATCTAGTATAGTGATCAGTGAGGTATAGTGCCCGATCTAGTATAGTGATCAGTGAGGTATAGTGCCCGATCTAGTATAGTGCTCAGTGAGGTATAGTGCCCGATGCAGTATAGTGCTCAGTGAGGTATAGTGATCAGTGAGGTATAGTGCCCGATGCAGTATAGTGATCAGTGAGGTATAGTGCCCAATCTAGTATAGTGATCAGTGAGGTATAGTGCCTGATCTAGTATAGTGATCAGTGAGGTATAGTGCTCGGTGAGGTATAGTGATCAGTGAGGTATAGTGCTCGGTGAGGTATAGTGCTTGGTGAAGAATCAGGGTGCTCAGTTAAGTATAGTGCTCAGTTAGAAATCTGGTTGCCCAGTTACGTATAGTGCTCGGCCAAGAACAGGGTGGCCAGTTAAGTATAGTGCTCGGCCAAGAACAGGGTGGCCAGTTAAGTATAGTGCTCGGTCAAGAATAGTGCTCGGTTAAGAATCAGGGTACTCAATTAAGTATAGTGCTCGGTCAAATATAGTGCCCGTTCAAGTATAGTGCCTGGTCAAATATAGTGCCCGTTCAAGTATAGTGCCCGGTCAAATATAGTGCCCGTTCAAGTATAGTGCCCGGTCAAGTATAGTGCTCAGTCAAGTATAGTGCCCGGTCAAGTATAGTGCTCAGTCAAGTATAGTGCTCAGTCAAGTATAGTGCTCAGTCAAGTATAGTGCTCAGTCAAGTATAGTGCTCAGTCAAGTATAGTGCTCAGTCAAGAATCAGGATGCTCAATTAAGTATAGTGCCTGGTCAAGTATAGTGCCCGGTTAAGTATAGTGCTTGGTCTAGTATAGTGCTCAGTTAAGTATAGTGCTTGGTCTAGTATAGTGCTCAGTTAAGTATAGTGCTTGGTCTAGTATAGTGCTCAGTTAAGTATAGTGCTTGGTCTAGTATAGTGCTTGGTCTAGTATAGTGCTCAGTTTAGTATAGTGCTTGGTCTAGTATAGTGCTTGGTCTAGTATAGTGCTCAGTTAAGTATAGTGCTTGGTCTAGTATAGTGCTCAGTTAAGTATAGTGCTTGGTCTAGTATAGTGCTCAGTTAAGCATCTGGATGGTCAGTTGAGTTTGATACTTGACAATGAACCGTGTGGTGCTCGGATACAGGTGGCTGTACACCTTCAATATCAGACGAAGGATTGGCCAATGCCGGAATACCGCCATAGTGGGGTGACGGCTATAGGGTGGATGCACAATCATCATCCCTTTCACCATACACGGCCATTATCTTAATAACTGATGTAATCAGATGATGGGAATGGGCTCGGAGCTTTATTGGAAGGTGCACAAATTGTCTTTTATGTATTTCTTGTTTGTTCCTCTTAAATGGCTTTTTACAGCCGTCTGTTCCCGACATAAACTTTCATAACATTTTTCTTCACAGAAGGATTTGTTGTGTGGGAGACTTTGCCTCATTGTTTTATGGTCGCTACCACAGTGAAATTGATTTACGTTTAAAATCACAGTTTGCAGTTTTCAGGATGAATATTCATTTGCCGCCTGATGTAAAAGCAGAAAGAGTCTGTTAGCGCTGAATGAAGGCGGACGTTCTCGTGGAGCTTACACTGCCGTAATAAACGTAATGTGCAGCATAAAATCTGCTTCATATATGAAATGATAATCACATTTCTAAAGCGTCAGCTTCACTGACGTCTCCTTGTTGTGTTAGGAGAGGAGGAAATAATAGTTTGTCTTTGTCTTCCCTGGTAATGTACAAAAATACAGGACGAAAAACAAGAAGCGTATGAGGAGAGGAATAGAACGTATCGGCAACAGTATTCCGAAAACTGTTCAAATAACTGGGCTGTAAAAGATGCAAGATGATGGGGGTTTGGCCCATCTTGCCCCATTAGGTAGACCAAAGATGCAAGGTGATGGGGGTTTGGCCCATCTTGCCCCATTAGGTAGACCAAAGATGCAAGGTGATGGGGGTTTGGCCCATCTTGCCCCATTAGGTAGACCAAAGATGCAAGGTGATGGGGGTTTGGCCCATATTGCTCCATTAGGTAGACCAAAGATGCAAGGTGATGGGGGTTTGGCCCAACTTGGAGCAGCTGCGGCTCTCTCTTAAAGGTCCACTGTGGCAGCGGAGTTGATGGAGACGGTCCCGCCTCAGAACACTTGTGGCCTAGTTGTCCCACTGGCGCCATGATGGCCATTAAATCATCCTTGTCAAAGTCGGCTTCCGCCACGTACTCTTCCTCTACTCTAGAATTTGCAGGATCGGTCCCGTTCTAATAAAGATGGGTCCCCTACTTTTAGATTCTGAGCTAGAAGAGTTATCTTCTGGGCAGTACTGTTTTGAATTTATAAGTTATAATCCACTTTGGCGAGAGAAATTACACAGTTGTTAGAAATGCACAAAAATGCACCTTACACAGTTTTGAAAAAATAGGCAGTAACAAGGTTGGAATCCTGTTTGTGACGCCACTTCTGTAGTGACCACTGGGAGTAAGATGTTATGAGTGGTATAATACAGATCAGCCAGAGATGGTAGTGTGGTGACGCCAGTGCTAGTCCAGCATACAGGTGAGGTGCTGGTACCTGCTTTGTAGAGTGTCTGACTGTATCCCACTGAAATGGTCGGTGACCTGCCAGGCTTTGATGGGTCCCTTGGGCTCTTGTCATGGTAGTCCGGAGTGGCAACTGACCCACCCGGACTATTGATACCGCCACCCACAGAAAGGGGAGAAATAACTCAAGATGTGTAGTGAAGGTGTATAGGTGCTGGTGTGTAGGAAGAGATTACTGAGTCCCAGTGAATAAATAACAGCTTTACTGTACAGTCTCTGAATAGCATAAAACACATTGGCAGCAAATAGACAATCCTTATACAGACTTCAGTGCTCGACCTGGTTTGTGCTGCAGAGATACTTGCAGAAATAGGACATAGTAGAGGTAGGTGTAGCGGTGCTTGGGGAGTTTAGAGTAGAGCAGTGTAGAGGAGAGGAGTTTGTCAAAGGAGTCCTAACCCAATGTAGTACTTAAATACTTAAAGGGAACCAATCACGCCGAAATTGCCCCCATTGATAAGGAAACGTGCTGGTACATCAGCCAGCACGCTTCCCAAACATCCCCCTGTCCCCTCCGTCCCCTCTTTTGTTAGCCCGTAATCTTACTTTTGTGATGTCCCGCGCCGTATGCTAATCAGCCCCAAGTAGTCAAGGTGGGCTGAACTAGTCAAGGTGGGCTGAACTAGTCACGGTCCTGGGCGCTGTAATCATGCCCAGAGGGGCGTGATTCAAAGACCTTCGCTCCGCCGATGTCATCTCTGGCCCGCGCTCACGTCTTTCGCATGCGCAGTACGGCGGGAGAAGACGCTGACGTACTGCGCGTGCGCGGCGTGCGGAAGAAGTCGGCGTTGGAACGCAAGCGCCGCCGACGTCTTCCGCACGCCGCGCACGCGCAGTACGTCAGCGTCTTCTCCCGCCGTACTGCGCATGCGCGGCATGCGAAAGACGCGGCGCGCCGCCAACGTGAACGCGGGCCAGAGATGACATCGGCGGAGCGAAGGTCTTTGAATCACGCCCCTCTGGGCGTGATTACAGCGCCCAGGACCGTGACTAGTACAGCCCACCTTGACTAGTTCAGCCCACCTTGACTAGTTCAGCCCACCTTGACTAGTTCAGCCCACCTTGACTAGTTCAGCCCACCTTGACTACTTGGGGCTGATTAGCATACTGCGCGGGACATCACAAAAGTAAGATTACGGGCTAACAAAAGAGGGGACGGAGGGGACAGGGGGATGTTTGGGAAGCGTGCTGGCTGATGTACCAGCACGCTTCCTTATCAATGGGGGCAATTTCGGCGTGATTGGTTCCCTTTAAGAGTGAGAGAGTTACTTGTAGCCGTGTTTAGACTAATGTCTCACCACCTTCTGCTCTACAGTGTCAAGGTACTCCTCCTAATAGGGTGATACAAGCCCCAGCCGTGGTTACCTGGGTGAAGCTAAGTGTCCTAGGGTGTCCCTGTTAACTTGCACTGGGAGATAGAATATGTAGACCTTCTAGTAGCTTTGTTCTATCCAGGCTGGTTTCTCTTACTGCCCTGCACTTTGTAGAGTGGTTCTCAGCGTGGGCTTGGATGATCCTTGACTTTTCTCCCTCTTGTAGTGTCTAGCACTGTATAGTGGATCTAGTAGATAGACTGTAAGAACTGAGTGTCTCTGGTTGCTTCTGCATACAAGTGTTTTTTGACTCAAGAAGCTTTTGTGACAGGTGTGAAACACAAAACACCCATGGTAGGACCCCACACTTGCACCACTCATGTATCAAATCTCCTGGGATTTTGAGCCCCCCCTCCCCCCTCAGATGGGCAGCCTTGTATTTACAACCCTGGATCAGATGTTCTTTCTTATATCTAGCAGCCATAGCTGTAAGGCTGATGAGGAGGCCGCACATAATATATGTGTATATATATGTATATACAGTCTATGTATTGGAACCTCTCCTCATATTAGTTCAATCAGATAAATATGCAACAATCACTCTTGTATTATCAACTCCTTGTGTAATGTGTCACCCAGACAGAGGTTATAGGTGACTCCAGTATAACATACAGCTGGGATATAGTATATATATAATATTACTGGAGACCTCTATGCGGCTTCTCTTCAGTGTAAAACATGAAAAATATGCAAAACCTTCAAAGCCGACCTGAAGCTTTGATTGTGCGGCGATGGAGGTGATGTGAGAAGTCTGTGTAACATCCCGCTACTCTCTACACGGCTGAGGAGGCCAGACCTTGTGATTTATATGACCCCATCGCTTTCTATCACTTCTCGGTTACTTTGTCTTCTGGGTAAATATCAGTTCAGAGTAGAGTAAGTTATTACACCACGAAGGGCTGAAATCTTCTGCTTAAGGGGTCATTCACCCCACCCAAATTTTTTTCAAATCAAGATCATCATACTACTAGTACTACTACTACTACCTCTACCTCTTCATCATCCTCCTGCCCCTTTATCATCATACTACCCCTTTATCATCATACTACTACCACCACCCTCTTTATCCTTCTGCTCCTCCATCATCATACTACTACCCCCTTCATCCTCCTGCCCCTCCATCATCATACTACTACCCCTTCATCCTCCTGCACCTCCATCATCATACTACTACCCCCTTCATCCTCCTACCCCTCTATCATCATAATACTACCCCCTTCATTCTCCTGCTCCTTCATCATCATCATACTAATACTCCTTCATCCTCCTTCCCCTCCATCATCATACTGCTACCCCTTCATCCTCCTATTCCTCCATCATCATACTACTACCCCCTTCATCCTCCTGCTCCTTCATCATCATACTACTACCCCCTTCATCCTCCTGCTCCTTCATCATCATACTAGTACCCCTTAATCCTCCTCCATTATCATAGTATTAACCTGTTCATCATCCTCCTGCCCCTCCATCATCATACTACTACCTCCTTCATACTCCTGCCCCTCTATCATCATACTACTACCCCCTTCATCCTCTTGCCCCTCTATCATCATACTACTACCGCCTTCATCCTCCTGCTCCTTCATCATCATACTACTACCCCCTTCATCCTCTTGCCCCTCTATCATCATACTACTACCCCCTTCATCCTCTTGCCCCTCTATCATCATACTACTACCCTCTTCATCCTCCTGCTCCTCCATCATCATACTGCTACCCCTTCATCCTCCTATTCCTCCATCATACTACTAACCCGTTCATCCTCCTCCTGCTCCTTCATCATCATCATCATCCTACTACTACCCCCTTCATCTGTACTTAAAACAAAAAAGCTACCGGTATACTCTATTCACCTCTATGGTTCCTTTAGTCTCCCAGTGACTCCTCTCCCTGCTCTGCATGAGTGACGTCACTAGCCCTGGTTGCCGGGAGGAGAGAGCGGCCCCTTGTGGCTGGAGGCAGTTACTGCTGGAAGCCACAAGAGATACTGTCACAGCGGGAGCTTATGGTTCCCTGCAGTGTCAGTACACTGTTATCTATTAGTGCTTATGGCTAAAGGTGTAGGGGATGACAGGGGGCGGGGACATAGTTGGTGGAACTTTCTCCTCAAAATTTGAACAGTCCTATCAAAACCGGGACTGTTGGCAAGTATGGGTTAGCAGATCCTTTCATTGGGCTCAATATGCCATGAGCTCCGGGACGCTCATGCAGCCGTTCAGGGTCGTCATTGTTGGCTGCACATTCCCATTTACAGAGTATGTGGGTGATTAGTAAGGATTCTATAGGCTGATAAATTCATCAGCTGATCACTGATCCCCTACATGGCCCGTCAGGAATCATCAATGGAAGAGCCTCAAGGAGTCAAGTGCAGGGAAAACCTCCTGATCTTTTTGTCATTCGGCCCCTAGTACAGGACTATAGCGGAGACGGAATTACTGCCGATAGGGACACATAAAGAGACATAGCACAACGTCCCTCCTCCTCTCTCATCTTCCTTCTATAATAATGGGCATCTTCAGGTCGTACTAATGGCCCTTAAACTAGACAAGGTGCGTCCTAAGATGGAGCTGGAGTAATGAATCTGGCGCTATAAACCAGAATTATAAATGAAAAGTATAAACAGGAATAGCAAAATCTCATCAAATTTTCATTGCTCCCTATTTTAAGGAGAAGCCGGCCCGTCGGTGTAATTGAAACATCTGTCATTGTGACGGTAAATGGCGCCTTCTCAGACCTTTCATCACATTCCTTTGCATTTCTTAGAATGCTAAATTGAAATAGCGTCGCTCTCCGGGATACAAAGAAGCCGCCATACATTTCATAATGAGAAGGAATCGGATTCTTCCCACAACACACCGGACTTGTTTGGGGCTTTTGAAGGGATTTTAATGGAGATTTTCTGCTGATGGAACCATCTCCGACACGAGAGAACGGCAGACTCCTGTAAACCTCTGACTCCCGGCTGCCGGAAGCCGCAGAGCATTGTGCAGGTGGAGGCTCTTCTGTCAGTATAATGGGGCGAGAAGCAATGGGACGACAAGATACTTCTCCATTGTCATTTATGAGAAATTCTGTGCAACAAATTTACTCAATACTGATTGTAAGATGAAGAAAAGTCTTCAAAGAAGACAAGATCAGCTGATCGTCATACAAGTAGCAGCTCTAAGATCCAATAATCACAGTCAGGGGAAGCATCTGGCTATGCGGTGCCCACTGCAGGGGAAATGGAGCGCTACATAATGGTCATTCATCCGAACGTATGGACGTACTTGGTCCACCGACGTGGATCAGTGATCTGGCTCCCAGGGGGGGTGCAGGATCATGGCACTGATCTCTCACAGGTGAGGGTTATGTTCACAATTACAGCTCACTATTATATAGAAAGTCTATAGGACTGCCTATAAATGTGAATTCCGGGGAAGTAGGGGAGAAGAGGCCCTGGGGTCTGACTTTTTGTATTAGTCACCAGTAGGTATATTGACAATCCATCCTCCATTTTTTAAAACTTCTGATGCATCACTCAGATGTGAAAAGCTGGTAAAAATGATAGGTATCCTTTAAGACCAACGTCTGTCAGCAGCACAAATGTCTTTTCTGTCCTGACACACAATGGAGACCATTATTATGATCAGCAGATAATATCCAGAGTACTAGGTGTTTAGCACTGCCAGGAAAGACTCCATAAAGTCCTGGTAGGAGTCAGAAGTATTTGGAGCCATGTTAATTGCATCCCATAGCTGCTGGAGAGACACCACCACAATCCAGGTGGTCCCACAGATGATAAAAGGGGTTCAAGTCTAGAGAATTAGGAAGCCAGGGTAGTACTGAGAAGTCGTGGTCATGCTATTCCAACCAGTCTTGCACACTTCTACCCTTGTGACATGGTGCATTGTCTTGCTGAAAGATCCCATCTGCCCCAAAGGAGACAACCAGCATCTAGGGGTATAAGTGATATGCAAGGATATTTCAGCACAAGAACATCCCCCAAAACAAAACGCTGCTACCACCAGCTTCCAGCAACGGCTGCAGGGTGTTTGCCTTTGTTTCTCTCCTCGCACTCTTACGTTTATACGTTCATGAAGTAGAAAAAGTGACACATCAGAAAGGACAACCATTACCAATCAGCAGAGAAGACAGCCCTTTACCATCCAGCAGAGAAGACAGCCCTTTACCATCCAGCAGAGAAGACAGCCCTTTACCAACCAGCAGAGAAGACCACCCTTTATTAATCCAGCAGAGAAGACAGCCCTTTACCAACCAGCAGAGAAGACAGCCCTTTACCAACCAGCAGAGAAGACAGCCCTTTACCAACCAGCAGAGAAGACAGCCCTTTACCAACCAGAGGAGAAGACAGCCCTTTACCAACCAGCAGAGAAGACACCCCTTTACCAAACAGCAGAGAAGACAGCCCTTTACCAACCAGCAGAGAAGACCGCCCTTTACCAACCAGCGGAGAAGACAGCCCTTTACCAACCAGCAGAGAAGACAGCCCTTTACCAACCAGAGGAGAAGACAACCCTTTACCAACCAGCAGAGAAGACAGCCCTTTACCAACCAGAGGAGAAGACAACCCTTTACCAACCAGCAGAGAAGACAGCCCTTTACCAACCAGAGGAGAAGACAACCCTTTACCAACCAGCAGAGAAGACAGCCCTTTACCAACCAGCAGAGAAGACAACCCTTTACCAACCAGCAGAGAAGACAACCCTTTACCAACCAACAGGGAAGACAGCCCTTTACCAACCAGCAGAGAAGACAGCCCTTTACCATCCAGCAGAAAAGACTGCCCTTTACCAACCAGCGGAGAAGACAGCCCTTTACCAACCAGCAGAGAAGACAACCCTTTACCAACCAGCAGAGAAAACAACCCTTTACCAACCAGAGGAGAAGACAACCCTTTACCAACCAGAGGAGAAGACAACCCTTTACCAACCAGCAGAGAAGACAACCCTTTACCAACCAACAGGGAAGACAGCCCTTTACCAACCAGCAGAGAAGACAGCCCTTTACCAACCAGCAGAGGAGACAGCCCTTTACCAACCAGCAGAGAAGACAGCCCTTTACCAACCAGCAGAGAAGACAGCCCTTTACCATCCAGCAGAAAAGACTGCCCTTTACCAACCAGCGGAGAAGACAGCCCTTTACCAACCAGCAGAGAAGACAACCCTTTACCAACCAGCAGAGAAAACAACCCGTTACCAACCAGAGGAGAAGACAACCCTTTACCAACCAGAGGAGAAGACAACCCTTTACCAACCAGCAGAGAAGACAACCCTTTACCAACCAACAGGGAAGACAGCCCTTTACCAACCAGCAGAGAAGACAGCCCTTTACCAACCAGCAGAGAAGACAGCCCTTTACCACCCAGCAGAGAAGACAGCCCTTTACCAACCAGCAGAGGAGACAGCCCTTTGCCAACCAGCGGAGAAGACAGCCCTTTACCAACCAGCAGAGAAGACAGCCCTTTACCAACCAGCAGAGAAGACAGCCCTTTACCATCCAGTAGAGAAGACAGCCCTTTAACAAACCAGCAGAGAAGACAGCCCTTTACCATCCAGCAGAGAAGACAGCCCTTTACCATCCAGCAGAGAAGACAGCCCTTTACCAACCAGCAGAGAAGACAGCCCTTTACCAACCAGCAGAGAGGACAGCCCTTTACCAACCAGCAGAGAGGACAGCCCTTTACCAACCAGCAGAGAAGACAATCGTTTACCAACCAGCAGAGAAGACAGCCCTTTACCAACCAGCAGAGAAGACAACCCTTTACCAACCAGCAGAGAAGACAGCCCTTTACCGACCAGCAGAGAAGACAATCGTTTACCGACCAGCAGAGAAGACAACCCTTTACCAACCAGCAGAGAAGACAGCCCTTTACCAACCAGCAGAGAAGACAGCCCTTTACCGACCAGCAGAGAAGACAATCATTTACCGACCAGCAGAGAAGACAACCCTTTACCAACCAGCAGAGAAGACAGCCCTTTACCAACCAGCAGAGAAGACAGCCCTTTACCAACCAGCAGAGGTGACAGCCCTTTACCAACCAGCAGAGAAGACAGCCCTTTACCAACCAGCAGAGAAGACAGCCCTTTACCAACCAGCAGAGGAGACAGCCCTTTACCAACCAGCAGAGGAGACAGCCCTTTACCAACCAGCAGAGAAGACAGCCCTTTACCAACCAGCAGAGGAGACAGCCCTTTACCAACCAGCAGAGAAGACAACTCTTTACCAACCAGCAGAGAAGACAGCCCTTTACCGACCAGCAGAGAAGACAGCCCTTTACCGACCAGCAGAGAAGACAATCGTTTACCAACCAGCAGAGAAGACAGCCCTTTACCAACCAGCAGAGAAGACAACCCTTTACCAACCAGCAGAGAAGACAGCCCTTTACCGACCAGCAGAGAAGACAATCGTTTACCGACCAGCAGAGAAGACAACCCTTTACCAACCAGCAGAGAAGACAGCCCTTTACCAACCAGCAGAGAAGACAGCCCTTTACCGACCAGCAGAGAAGACAATCGTTTACCGACCAGCAGAGAAGACAACCCTTTACCAACCAGCAGAGAAGACAGCCCTTTACCAACCAGCAGAGAAGACAGCCCTTTACCAACCAGCAGAGGTGATAGCCCTTTACCAACCAGCAGAGAAGACAGCCCTTTACCAACCAGCAGAGAAGACAGCCCTTTACCAACCAGCAGAGGAGACAGCCCTTTACCAACCAGCAGAGAAGACAGCCCTCTACCAACCAGCAGAGAAGACAGCCCTTTACCACCCAGCAGAGAAGACAGCCCTTTACCAACCAGCAGAGGAGACAGCCCTTTGCCAACCAGCGGAGAAGACAGCCCTTTACCAACCAGCAGAGAAGACAGCCCTTTACCAACCAGCAGAGAAGACAGCCCTTTACCATCCAGTAGAGAAGACAGCCCTTTACCAACCAGC
The DNA here is from genome assembly GCF_027789765.1 of Dendropsophus ebraccatus. Taxonomy (NCBI): domain Eukaryota; kingdom Metazoa; phylum Chordata; class Amphibia; order Anura; family Hylidae; genus Dendropsophus; species Dendropsophus ebraccatus. Next base: position 3,194,060 of record NC_091465.1, on the reverse strand, counting down.
AGAGAAGACAGCCCTTTACCATCCAGCAGAGAAGACAGCCCTTTACCATCCAGCAGAGAAGACAGCCCTTTACCAACCAGCAGAGAAGACAGCCCTTTACCAACCAGCAGAGAGGACAGCCCTTTACCAACCAGCAGAGAGGACAGCCCTTTACCAACCAGCAGAGAAGACAGCCCTTTACCAACCAGCAGAGAAGACAGCCCTTTACCAACCAGCAGAGAAGACAGCCCTTTACCAACCAGCAGAGAAGACAGCCCTTTACCATCCAGCAGAGAAGACAGCCCTTTACCATCCAGCAGAGAAGACAGCCCTTTACCGACCAGCAGAGAAGACAGCCCTTTACCGACCAGCAGAGAAGACAATCGTTTACCAACCAGCAGAGAAGACAGCCCTTTACCAACCAGCAGAGAAGACAACCCTTTACCAACCAGCAGAGAAGACAGCCCTTTACCGACCAGCAGAGAAGACAATCGTTTACCGACCAGCAGAGAAGACAACCCTTTACCAACCAGCAGAGAAGACAGCCCTTTACCAACCAGCAGAGAAGACAGCCCTTTACCGACCAGCAGAGAAGACAATCGTTTACCGACCAGCAGAGAAGACAACCCTTTACCAACCAGCAGAGAAGACAGCCCTTTACCAACCAGCAGAGAAGACAGCCCTTTACCAACCAGCAGAGGTGACAGCCCTTTACCAACCAGCAGAGAAGACAGCCCTTTACCAACCAGCAGAGAAGACAGCCCTTTACCAACCAGCAGAGGAGACAGCCCTTTACCAAGCAGCAGAGGAGACAGCCCTTTACCAACCAGCAGAGAAGACAGCCCTTTACCAACCAGCAGAGGAGACAGCCCTTTACCAACCAGCAGAGAAGACAACTCTTTACCAACCAGCAGAGAAGACAGCCCTTTACCGACCAGCAGAGAAGACAGCCCTTTACCGACCAGCAGAGAAGACAATCGTTTACCAACCAGCAGAGAAGACAGCCCTTTACCAACCAGCAGAGAAGACAACCCTTTACCAACCAGCAGAGAAGACAGCCCTTTACCGACCAGCAGAGAAGACAATCGTTTACCGACCAGCAGAGAAGACAACCCTTTACCAACCAGCAGAGAAGACAGCCCTTTACCAACCAGCAGAGAAGACAGCCCTTTACCATCCAGCAGAGAAGACAGCCCTTTACCAACCAGCAGAGAAGACAGCCCTTTACCGACCAGCAGAGAAGACAATCGTTTACCGACCAGCAGAGAAGACAACCCTTTACCAACCAGCAGAGAAGACAGCCCTTTACCAACCAGCAGAGAAGACAACCCTTTACCAACCAGCAGAGAAGACAGCCCTTTACCAACCAGCAGAGGTGACAGCCCTTTACCAACCAGCAGAGAAGACAGCCCTTTACCAACCAGCAGAGAAGACAGCCCTTTACCAACCAGCAGAGGAGACAGCCCTTTACCAACCAACAGAGGAGACAGCCCTTTACCAACCAGCAGAGAAGACAGCCCTTTACCAACCAGCAGAGAAGACAGCCCTTTACCAACCAGCAGAGAAGACAGCCCTTTACCAACTAGATCTGATCTGTTATGTTACACACATCTGGCCGCCTCCTGGGTCATTATGGGAGTGAGCTGCTCCATTGTAGTGTGTACATCCACCCTCACGCACCTTTGTAGCTGATATTCCCCTCTCACATCAATGGTACTTGGTGCCACAGCTGCATGAGAACAGTTCGCAATCTGCACAGTGTCAGAAATACTGCTTCTCTGGGTCCTAAAGCCGATGATCATCCCTTACTGCAAGTCTGATAAATTGCCCCTTTTACCCATGCAGTAGTGAGAGATATGTGTGCAGCCTATTGTGCCCCTTACATACCCATTAGCCGCACCCCACAAGTGACTTTCTTATGAGCTGTTGTCAGTGTCAGGTATGGCAAAAGGCAGTCGGACAAGACCCAGACAGTGAGCCCTGAGCTGACCCCGCCCACTGTCCCTACTTGCCACAAGACAGTCCTAGGTGACTGCGGATAACCTCGGTGGCAGTCCCTATGCTCAATAGGGTGAAAGACAGAACAGCAACAAACAAACAAATACAATAAATCCAAGGTCAACAATCCAATCAGTAACGGCGAGCAGGAACAATTCTAAATTGCCAGACAAGTCGGGTAAACGAGAACAGGCTATAAGTCAGGGCAAACGGCAGACATAATAGAGACAGAAAGGCAAGGGTCAGAGAAACACACAGCAGATACAGAGGAAGTACGCTTAAGCCTATATCTAAGCTCTAATAGTCAGTGACTAGCTGCTGGCCATGCTGACTACTTATGAGGACCAGGAGCCCAGTCCAGATCCCCATTGGACCGGTGCTCAGACCCACAAAGACCCTGATTGGTAAAGACACCTGCCTGTCAATGGGAAACACCGCACTGCTCAGCTGCAGGAATCAGAGAGCAGAGTAACCCTATCATTGCCAGGAGCCTAAGAGGCAAAGTGGGTGGGGCTGAAAAAAACAGAGCCCTGTTCACACCATGTTCAGAGGCTTCTGAACTGAGGAGTACAAGGCACGTTCCTGACAGCTGTGCATTGGATTCTCGGCCAGACTTCCTCAGCCTATAATCCTAATTATTAAACTTGTATCTAAATCCTAGAAAGTAAAATATACAAATTTCTTAAAAAGTATAATTAATACTGTAACAAATAAAGATCCATGATCTCCTCAGGAGACAATTTGCTGAGACTTTTTACTCGTTAATACAAGTGACATTTTCAGTACAATAATTGTCGTTTTTTTCTCTTCTTTGGAGGCCGGCGTTATGAGTTTGCCATGAAAATGGAAATTTGAACATCATATTGCTTTTTGCATTGGAGAAAAAAACTACGACATTAAATGTGCCTGACATTTATGTGTTCACAGAAAATGAAACTGCACAAAACTCCCGGATAATTAGATCACTAACTTCTAGCCAGAAACTCCAGAGTGAGAAAACATTTTTATATGAGAAAAAGTGGAGCTGAAGCCAATAAATCCCGGCCGCTCCTCATGGACTGCTCTCTTCTTATTTATCTTTTTTAAATTTATTTTATGCGCTTTATCATTTTTTTTCATTTTTTGTTATAATAAACAAAATTAAAGGCTAATAATGAAAATAATAACCATAATAATAGTAATACATGTAAATATTAATAATAATGATACTAATAGTAATAAGTGTAAATAATAATAATACGGTAATAAGGGTAAGTAATAGCAATGATACTAAAGGTAATAAGTGCAAATAATACTAATGATAATAACAGTAATAAGGATAAATAATAACAATGATACAGTAATAAGGATAAATAAGCTAAAATTATTATGTTAATTTGTTTTCCCTAAGACCCATTGGCATCACAACATATGGGGTAAATTCGCCCCTGCGAGCCCCTGGGACGAAGGAATATTTAATGAAAAAATAACAATTACATTTTAATCCCCTCCTCCATGAGGTATAAATAGGCTCCACCTCCCCCTAGACCTCAGTCTAATTATAAAGAAACATAAAACACAGGGAGGGAGTCTTGTGATGCCAATGGGTCTTAGGGAAAACAAATTAACATAATAATTTTAGCTTCCCTTACGTCCCATTGGCATCACAACATATGGGGAATTAGCAAGCATTATCCCCAATGGGCGGGTTATTTATTACGTCCGCATTAAGAACAGATCTTGCAAAGGTTGTTCTTGACAAGAAAAGTAGTATCCAGCCTGAAATATCTCACAAAGGTAGTCAAAGACGACCAGGTAGCTGCCTGGCATATGTCCTCAAGTGGCACAGCGGCACGCTCTGCCCAAGTGGAGGCCACAGCTCTAGTAGAGTGAGCCCTGGTAAATTCTGGTGGATCCAGATCAGCAGAGGAGTAAAATAAGGCAATGGAGTCACAGATCCATCTGAATATTGAAGGTTTTGAAGCCTTTCTCCCCTTGTTCTTTCCTGCGAAAGGGATAAAGAAATTCTTGTCTTTACGAAAATCACCTACTCTATGTAGATAGATCTTGATAGCTCTGGATACGTCCAATAAAGAAAGATCCAAGTCTTCTTTAGATGATCCAGTAGGAGAAAATACAGGCAATACTATTGGCTGGTTGATGTTGGCAAATGAAGCCACCATAGGCAGGAATCCTGGAAGGAACCCAAGGATAACCTTGTCTTGGGAAAAAAATCACGTATGGAAGTGTGGAGTCAAGGGCTTGAAGTTCTCCAACTCTCTTAGCAGAGGTAATGGCTAGTAAAAGAGAAACTTTCAATGTTAACTTGAAGTCTACTTACTCCCAAGGCTTAAAGGGAGGAAGACACAGGCGTCTCAACACAAAGGATAAGTCCCATGGGTCTACCTGCTTTACCAGGTTAGGCCTAGTCTAGCCTTAACAAAATTCTTTACCTCCAAGATCTGAAAGAAACGTGAGTTTAGGTGTGCAGAGAGGGCTGCTATCTGCACCTTGATGGAACTAGGTTTTAATCCTTTATAGAAGCCTTCCTCTAAAAACTCCAATGACTGTGGAGTAGAAGGTTTAAGTCCATCAATACTCCTGCTTGCACACCAATCTTGAAAATCTTCCAAATACGTGCATAAGATTTATTTGTAGTGCTACTACGAGCGTGAGAAAGAGTATACTATACCTTCTCAGAAAAACTAGAGTCCAATACGGTCCTCTCAGTCTCCAAGCTGTCAAGCTGAGGCTGGAAAGATTTCTGCACAGATGTTGACCCTGGAATATTAGATCCGGATGCAGAGGTAATCTCCAAAATTCCCCTCTGCTCATATTCATGGGCAGGGTGAACCATGACCCCTTCGGCCAGAAGGGAGTTATTATTATTACTGACGACTGATCTAGACTGATCTTAGTCAAACTCTGGGAATCATGGCTATGGGAGGAAAGATATACGCCAGCTGGTATGTCCATGGTATTGTCATTGAGTCCAATACCGTGGGATTGTCTGCCCTGTAAAGGGAACAGAAATTCCTCAGTTTGGCATTGCTTGCTGATGCCATGAGGTCTCTCTGAGGAAGCCCCCACCTCTGGGTTAACTGAATGAACACTCTCCTTGAGAGAGACCATTCCCCCGGGAATGTCAGGCCTCAACTCAGTCCGCCAATATATTGTCGACACCCCTGATATGAATCGCAGAGAGTCTGGTTATTCTGGTTTCTGCCCAACAGAAAATCTTCTCTACTTCCCTGAGGAGAGAAGGGGATCTGGTACCTCCCTGTTTAGGTACGCCACACAGGTCATGTCATTCATCCGGATTCTGACTGCTCTCTGTAAAATAGGAGGAGAAAAATGAAGAAGAGCTAGGTAAATCGCTCTGAGCTCCCTCACGTTGGAGGGCAGAGCGGATTCCTGTTGACTCCAAGATCCTGCAGTCGTGATGACTGTCAGATGAGCTCCCCAACCTGTTCCTGAAGCATCTGTCGTGATGGTTATCCAGTGTGGTTCTGAAAATAAAACTCCATGTTTGACTTGTCTCCACCACATTAGAGAATGTCTTGTTTGAGTCGATAGAACATCATCGCATCCAAGTCCTTCAGTCCTCGGTTCCATACTGTTAGTGCTTCTCTCTGAAGAAATCTCATGTGCCATAACGCCCATGGCACCGCGTCCGCAGCTGAGGCAAGGAGCCCTAGAAAGCATTTATGTTCTTATGGATACCTGACGAGGAGGAATTAGGAATTAAGTCTGATTTCTCTATGTTGATAAGCCAACCTAATTGTGTATGTCCTGGACATAGTTCAACTGAACTCTCAGAAGATCCTGAGTCTGAGTCATAATCAACCAATCGTCCAGGTAAGGGATAACTTTATCCCCTGTAAACGGAAGCGAACCATCATGGTGACACTACCTTAGTGAAAACAAAGGGTGCGGAGGTATTCCGGATGGAAGGACTTTGAATTGTAAGTGTCTTACCTTCCCCTGGATTTGGATGGCGAAGGCTCTCCTGTGAGCCTTCAGAATCGGTACATGAAGATATGCATCCGGTAGATCTATGGTGACCATAAAATCTCCCTCCTGGAGGATAGATTTTACCGATCTTATGTTCTCCATGTGGAACGTCTTCTTTACGATGCACCTGTTTAGATATCGCAAATCTATAATAAGCCTCCAATTTCCGGATGGCTTCAGCACTAGTAACACTGGGGAGTAAACTCCCTGACCGATCTCGGATAGAGGAACATCCTCTAAAGCCTCAATGGAAAGGAGGTAAAGAATTTCCGTCTCTAGGACTAAGTGTCTTTCTGGCTTAAGATTTCTTGACAAAAGAAATCTTGGAGGAGGAAGAGATGATAAATGAAGGACATAACCATTTTGAATAATATTTAACACCCAGTGATCTTTTCTTAATTCTTCCGAGGCAGGGAGAAACAAACTCAGACGTGTTCCCACTGGACAGCTTCTGCGTCAGAAGTCTGGTTTCTTGTTGGTGTCCTTATTCTGCTGCTTCCCGGAACCTCTTCTGGAATAGTTTCTTCCTCGACCTCTGTACTGGTATCTCCCTTTGCCTCCCTGAGGAGATTTTGCTCTACGAAAGGAATCACCGCTCTTATAGGACAATGGTAGGGACTTCCCCTCCTTGTCAGACAATTCCTCCATTAATTTATCCAGCTCAGAGCCAAACAGCCTACCTGGCTGGAACTCCATATTACAGAGCTGAATTTTGGAGTTAGCATCTCCAACCCAGGGTTTTAACCATAGCGCCCTTCGGCAGCGGTTGAGAGCGTACTAGTTTTTTTACGCTAACCTGGTTCCCTGAGATGCATCATCGCAGAGGAAGTCAATGGCCATAATGACCTTTTTTAAGGAGCGAAGGACCTTGTCCCTGCTAGCTCTACCTTCCAAATTTTCCTGGACCTTGGTCAGCCATCTTCTTAGGCTTCTAGAAACCTCAAAGAAGAAATGGAGACTGCCCCTTGGGCTGCCGCTGCTGTATATTATCACTTGAGGGCTACCTCCACCCTTCTATCCATCGGATCCTTAAGATTGGATCCGTCCTCCGCAGGCAGCACAGTACATTTTGACAGTTTGGCTATGGCCGGGTCCACCTTTGGAGGCTCAATCCAGTCCTTACATTGTTCTTCCTTGAGAACATATAAGGTCTTAAACCTCTTGCTCAAACCCGGAGCCTCTTCCGGTTCCTTCCATTCCGCCTGTAACATAGACAATGAAGTCTTACCCACAGAGAAGGCCCTAGGCTTTTTTGAGGAGGACCAATCCTATCCTCTTCTATTTCCTCAGGGTGTATTTCAGCTTGCACAGCTTAGCAGAGCTTGTGAATTCGATCAGCTGTGAAATACCCCCTGAATAATTCTTTCTCATCTTCAGAAGTAGAAGAGGTTTCAGAAGAAGATGATGAGTTAACTTCATCAATCACAGTAAAACTGAAAATGACCATAATCCTACAGCCATAAAGTAATATACTCAAAGGCTTGGAGTAGAGAGAGAAATACTCCATTTGGTCTGAAACTTAGGACACGGGCGGCGAATCTCATTAGCCGCTAAAGTCTTTTGCACATAGTACTTGACCCATACAACTACATCCTGAACATCAGGCTCCTCATAGGTTTAGGTCTGCATGAAGGACAGCGTACTTAGGCATTATAAATATTTTTAGGCATTCATAAATATTTTTATGAAAGAAAGGATGAATCTTATCTGGAAAAAATGATCCTCCTACGGTATCCATAGCCGTCAGGTAGAGGAGTCTCACACTCGGCACATGAAGTGCTTCCTTAGAAGGTCTTTTGCCAGCAGCACGACTGGTCTCCATTTCAGACATCTGCAAATAATCAATGGATTACAATACATATAAACCACTAGCCTGGCTAGAGTGATATCGGAAAGAGACACTAGGTGGCAGCAACACTTACTTTTAAGCATATAGAAGAGAGATCACAGCACTTTGCACTCAGATGTTTTCTATTAGATCCAAATGAGCCACAGAAAATCCTTCCAGAGGAAGACAGCCAGACCTAGAGGTAGCAACAGCTTACCTTCTGCCTTGGACACACAGCTAATCCGGCATGCAGAGAGCGCGCGCCGCTGCCGGCCCCTGGAAGTGACATGGCGCTGATGCCGCAGTGCTGAGACGCACGCAGCGCCGATGCGTTCCACAGTCGAACGCAAATGGAAGAAAAGCCAGCGGCTCGGGTGACACGCAGAGTGCGTTCCAAGACGCACCAGGTAAGAAAAACTTAAAAGCTAAGACCTGCAGAAGCAAATATCAGGATACTACCTGGAGACCGGCTCCAGCGGCATCCCAGCAATCATTACCTGGAGAGAAAACCTGAATGCAACAGGTTAACAAAGCATAAAAACGGAGGAGGGACAAAGTCCCCTAGGGCTAACAGCAACGAAGTAAAAAAAGACTGAGGTCTAGGTGGAGGTGGAGCCTATTTATACCTCATGGAGGAGGGGATTAAAATTTAATTGTTATTTTTTCATTAAATATTCCTTCGTCCCAGGGGCTCGCAGGGGCGAATTTACCCCATATGTTGTGATGCCAATGGGACGTAAGGGAATAACAATGATACTAACATTACTGTATCATTGTTATTATTTACACTTATTATTGTTAGTATCATTGTACGGTATCCGACCTGACGAAGAGGCCACACCTCAAAACACGTTATCTATGCAATAAAGTAATTGATTTCTACCAATCATTACGACTCCCATCAGTGCAGTAGTGACTACTATCTGCAGCATCAGTAAAGTCCCGGACTCGTGCACGGCTGTGCCTCCAGCCTGCATAACCTGCTTCCTATCATTGTTATTTTTTACACTTGTTACTATTTGTATCATTCTTATTATTCTGACTTATTACTAAGGGTAAATAATAACAATGATCATTATTACTGGGACTTTCTTTTATTACACCATTCATATTATTTCTATACTACTAGTAGTAGTATTGTAGTAGTAATATAGTAGTAGTAGTAGTAGTATTGTGGTATTATTAGTGGTGGTAGTAGTAGTGTATTATTATTATTATTATTATTATTATTATTATTATTATTATTAGTATTGTAGTAGTAATGTAGTAGTAGTAGTAGTAGTAGTATTGTGGTAGTAATGTAGTAGTAGTAGTAGTAGTAGTAGTATTGTGGTATTATTAGTGGTGGTAGTAGTAGTGTATTATTATTATTATTAGTAGTAGTATTGTAGTAGTGTATTATTAGTAGTAGTAGTAGTAGTATTGTAGTAGTGTATTATTATTATTATTAGTAGTAGTATTGTAGTAGTGTATTATTAGTAGTAGTAGTAGTATTGTAGTATTATTGTAGTATTATTGTAGTGTATTATTATTAGTATATTCCTATAACACCACAAGCCTGCCTAGGCTAAACCATAAGTATTCTACAAAGAAGGGCTGCAACACTTATGGAATCCAAATACAATACTTTATTTAATAATCAACTTAATCATAAAATTTATAAAGAACAGAGTAAAATAATTCTTCACACATTATCAAAATATCACAGCCACATGATTATACCCTAGGAGGATGCATATACAAGGCCAGGTCACAAACCATAGTGGGTAACAATATGAAAAGAATACAATGTCTATTGCACTGCCCCCTACCAAAGTGCTAACTAACCTCTATATACCACTACAATCCTAAAGTGCAAGTGCCAGAATAGTACAACATATGTAAAGAGGATTGAAAAATATCAGCTGGTGATATTACCTGTCATGCTGTGTGTAGATTAACCCCCAATGCGCGTTTCACGTCCAGCTTGATCACAGAGGCCTCTGTACTCTGTTGGAACCGAAGAGTATAAAGAAGAAGATAAGTGATACTAGTACTCACATATAGACTAAGTCTGACCACCTTCTGCCCCCTAGTTGCATAGGACCCGTCCTAGGTGGGTAGCACGAGCCCCAAGGTTACCAGGTCATCTTTCAATGCGCAGTTGGATATGTAGACCTATTCCGGTAGCTTTGTCCTACTGGAATCAGCTCCTCTCATATCAGGAGTCTGCCCTGCACTTTTTAGATACATTACTGGCGTGGTCTAGGGTGATCCTAGGTGGTTTCTAGGTGATCCTAGGTGGTTTCTTTTAGCACTGCATAACTGTAGTGACTGTTTGTATAAGAAATAAAGTCTTTAGCTGCATCTGTCTTTGGTCCCTGTCAGGGATTCTGGCTCTATCCAGGCCCTGGCTGAGCTTCTGCAGGAACTGTTCTCTGTGTACCCTCCCTTCCTCAACCAGTTTACATCCTCCTACGTGTGTGTGTGTGTGTGTGTGAGAGAGAAAGAATTGGATAGCATAGAAGAAAGAGCCCCTGTGACTGGTCAGCAAATAGCAGGTGTTACAAAACAGTTAACCCTTAACTCTACAGCTGTGCATAAAAGGCATAAACAGAAGTGACACCTAGTGGGGAAACAAAGTACTTCATCTCCCACTCTAAACAACAGTGAACAACCTACTGAGGTGCATATACAGCAACACCTGTGGTGGGACACCACACATGTTGAAAGACAAGATAGCAACAATCTGCTGCCACCGCTCCGTAGAGTAGGAGCCACGGCAGCAGACCGCTGCTATCTTCTATGGGCTGCCCGGACGATCTAGTGATCACACACACACAGTCCGTGTGATTCATTCTCTTTCCATCTGTGCTCTTCTTCCTTTGTACACTGACACACAGCCTGTGTGATTGATTCGCCCTCCCTCTGTGCTCTCCTTCCTCTTTACACTGGCATAAAAATAATAATAATGTTATCCAATTCATTCCTGCCAGTCCATACTGCAGGAACCCGGAGCAGATGCAGTGTCCCAGAACAGGCTGTCTGTTTCTCATTTTAAGTTTACTTTTATTACTGTAGCCATGCCTGTCCTGGAAACTATATGCACTGCAACTGTTTACTGTGTAGTCCCTATTACTCTCAGGTTCATGTGTATCTTGTGTGCATAACTATGTGCAGTGGTATGCAAAGGCTGGTGATCACGTGACCGTGCCCCTGTAACCATGGTTCCTCCAATGGCCGTCGAGCTTTGGCCAGGGGTACCATGTGACTTCCCCTTGCTGCGCAGTTCCGGCCCCTGCTCCCAAGCAAGGAGGTTGTGTGTGTGTGTCTCTCTCTTCACCTTCAGAAGAGTGGACCTGGTGCTCTGCTGTAACAGTTCCTGGCTGTCCGCCTGCTCAAGTGCCTGGAGTATCCTCTCATCTGGGTGTCGTTCCTGTTCTCTATCTCCTCATCAACTCAAGATATTCACAGCAAGTACTCTAAGTCCTCCCAGCCTCTCTATTCTTCTATCACTACTACACCCATTATCTGGCACGCTTCACCTCAGCCTATGCAGCACCACCTTTGCTCTGTCTATACAAGTCTGCTATATACCCGGTTGTATCCGGAAGAGACTGTTGCTACCAGTTACCTCAGTTACAATAAACTTGTAACCACCGCTGTTACTGAACCCTGGCATTGGTGTCCCTTATCTGGTGCCCCGGCTAGGTACAGCGAAGAAGCGCATGCCCAGTATCCCGCATAGTACCGCAGACCGGCCTACAGCTGTGCCACCCTCGTGCCAGTACCGTGACAACTCTATACCCTGCAGCTGCCCCGGTTCCTGCCTGCTAGTAACACCTGCACTGCGGAGTGGCCCTCACGGGTCAGGGCATCGCACAGACTCCTTTCTTCTGGGTATATGGACCAAGGATCATGGCTAAAGGCAGCAATAAGAACCAGGACTTACTGCCATGCGCATGGTGCTGGTAGTAGTGGTTGTGGTGGTGGTGGTGTTGTTGGTAGTAGTGGTGGTGGTGGTGCTGGTAGTAGTGGTGGTGGTGGTGGTAGTAGTAGTGGTGGTGGTAGTAGTGGTGGTGCTGGTAGTAGTGGTGGTGGTGGTGGTGGTGGTGGTGGTGGTGGTAGTAGTGGTGGTGCTGGTAGTAGTGGTGGTGGTGGTGATGGTAGTAGTGGTGGTGCTGGTAGTAGTGGTGGTGGTGGTGGTGGTAGTAGTGTTAGTGGTGGTAGTGGTAGTGGTGGTGGTAGCGGCTGCAGTTACTCCAGATGGTCCGGGCTTCTAATCTCTATAATGATTGCTCTATGTTCCTCTGCAGAACACATTAAAGCCAGAGGAAAATACCAGGAAATAATGGAGTTTATTGTAAGGTAAATTGGTGGATGGAAACCAGCGTCTAATTAAATTGCTGCGACCGGTTCTGCAGAGTTCTGGAAGGACCCGGAATGAGAGGCGGCCTGGTGCTACCTGCTCATACTCCACATGATAGGAGGGTCCTAGGTACGCTGCATGGAGCTGTAATACAGGGATAACATGGACTTATAGGGCGGGGGTTTCCTTCATATAACATCACGTATTTCTACAGAGTTGTTTTTATGCAGCGTCCCAGAGGGGGTTTTCTATCGCTGTTTAGTTTGTACGTCATTATCCTTTTGTGTCGATGCTCTGGGCTGAAGGACGCATTCTGCATTCCCTCCACTAGGTGTCTCACTGTATTGTACGCATTATATGGTACAGGGGAAGGTAGGTGTATAAAAAGACACTTTTCTGTGTATGCCTGTTTTGTGAAGCTGACTGAGAGCCAATCCCTGAGCTCATAGTTGTCCCTCCCCTATCCAGCTAACCTATCAGAGATTAGATAGTCTCCGGTGTCCTTTTCCTCTAATTACCGGCCACCTGAGGCCTTATATAGTGATGAGAGTAGAGTGAGAGAAGTAGTTGGAGAGTAGTACACAAAGGTCCAGCATTAGTCCTGCTGGGCTAATAACACAATAATAATTCATGTTAAGGGGTTATTGTTCTGTTTCTACTTCAAGCCTCGCGATAACTGAGACAGTAGCCAAGAGTCAGAAGTCAGATAAGTGCAAGTCAAGCCGAGAACTCTGTTCCGTTTGGGGCAGGCAGCAGATGATCAGGGTAGGCAGCAGATGATCACAGCAGGCAGCAGATGATCAGAAAGGCAGCAGATGATCAGATGATCAGAAAGGCAGCAGATGATCAGACAGGCAGCAGATGATCAGACAGGCAGCAGATGATCAGAAAGGCAGCAGATGATCAGAAAGGCAGCAGATGATCAGACAGGCAGCAGATGATCAGACAGGCAGCAGATGATTGGGCAGGCAGCAGATGATCAGAAAGGCAGCAGATGATCAGACAGGCAGCAGATGATCAGGGCAGGCAGCAGATTATTGGGACAGGCAGCATATGATTGGGGAAGGCAGCAGATGATCAGACAGGCAACATATTATTGAGACAGGCAGCAGATGGTTGGGGCTGGCAGCAGATGGTCGGGGCAGGCAGCACACAGAGCAGCAGTCACAGAAATAGTTGAGTTCAAATCTTGAGAGCACAATATAAACACCCTTGCTGACCCAATCAGTGTGACACCACAACATAAGGTCAGGTATCTATAGATACGACCAGACCAGGCTATCTCCGTGCACAAGCCCTATTACATCAGAATTCTGCAGCGCTGAGCATGATGTGCGGGGAGAATGGCGATTCTACTGGAGAAACAAGTGAAGGAACCTGCTCAACCTAGATCATCATGTAGACACTTGGAAACAGAATAACGTAGCCAGTCTCTAAAAGGCCTTGTCGTCAAACAACAAGGGAGACCTGGAACTCCTGTGCCCACCATATGTGGGGGCCCTGGAGGTTACGAGCCCACCCATGGCATATTTACAGCATATGACAGCACATCATGTCATGTATTCTACACAACGCATAGGTCACCACTGGGTCACTCTACATCAGATGTCTAATAGATGCCGACTTTCCCCATAGAAAGCCAATGGAACCCCCACCTTACCAAAAGAATGAGTGTAAGGTAACCCCACTACCCAATACAAGGTGCCTGCAGCCAACACACACAGAAGCCCCCACCTATTAGACCTATTTATGGAATATCCTGGGCAAAGACTCTAGATAACCGTGATAACCATAGTAGGATTTAAATGGGTTATCCAGGATTACCAAAACACAACCACTTTCTTTCAAAAGCAGCGCCACCCCTGTCCTCAGGCTGTGTGTGGTATTACAACTTAACTCCATCCATTTCAATGGGACTGAACTGCAGTACCACACACAGTCTGAGGATAAGAGTGGCACTGTTTTTGGAAGTAATAACCCTTTAAGGCGACCGTACAGGCCTGGAATTCTCCTCAGCAGAATCGCTCCGTCTGATATATGTTAGACGCTCAGAAATGTTTGTTGCCGCTGGGTAAACAGTAGCCGGACACAAATCCCGTCATCTTACAAACAAGACAATGACTATAAAGCAATTTGGGGGAAATTGTAGATTTCTTGGACTGGAACGTATTAGCATGAAAAATCTTCCAAATTTTAAATGTGTTCATACGCCTCCCGAGTAAGATGAAGAGCGGTAATAAAGCTTCCTGGCCGTGCACAATGGCCGTACACGATGGCCGTACACGATCGCCAGCACATATCCAAACGCTCAGTCATAGAGTCAGTGCAGCCGAGTGGATGGCGGGAACAGAACGTCGGCCATGGCAGCAAAACAGCCGCAGCTCCCGAATAAATTCTAGAGAATTAAAATGTCATCGAGGGAGATAAATAATTCATCCGATCCGAATGAAACGTATAAATTAATAAGGGATCAACAATTACGCAGAATTACAGTGCGGAGAGAATTACATGTATGGGAGGGGGAGGAAAAGTCGCAGAGCGGCAGAGACAATAAAGGTTGTGCACATGGGTGACGCCATAATACAGCACCATGGAAGTCTATGGGCCCGTACTGCACAGGGAAAAATGATGTCATAGGAAGGGGAGCTGAGGTCTGCCGATAGGGGGAGGGGGAAGGGCTAGCTGGATGTTACATTACCGCTCTATGGCTTGTGTCAGGGGTCAGC